>NW_023340095.1:20630105-20638139 GCF_004916995.1 Morone saxatilis | reverse complement strand
GTCTGTCTTCAAAACTGGCCCGATCCTTCCCTTCTAACACCCTGTCTATCTCCTCTTGACAGCGCTCTGAGAGATAGCGCAGAGAGGGGAGGGGGAGGAAAGGATACTGCTCACATCACATTGCTTCCATTACAAAGAACAGAACAGAAAGTAACAGAAAGGAGTCAAATCAGCAGCTGCTGCTAAAAAAAAAGGTTGCATGTAGCCAACGTTAAGTTATCACTGATTTAATTAAACACCTGGCAAGGACGTTAAGTGACCCAAATAAAACACCCCCTCACAATGTTGCATTTACATAGTTCTTTTTATTAACTGGCCATTTTTGTTTAGATGACTTACTTGTTATCTGAGTATATTTCTACAAAAGCAGTTCTATAAGTACAATTTCTTTAACGTAACTGTACTCTTGTTTACAGTGTAGTATTCTCTTCATCCTGGCCTGTTTAGAGGTAAATGGCGAAATGATAGATGGCTTGAATGACCAATGCATTAAACCAGAAATAAGACATGCAAAAATATTAGTTGCATTGCATGAAGTGTCCTGGCATGCTAGATGGTTGCAAGTCTTACTGACACACCTAACGGAGCAGATCCTTCATTGATGTTATCAAGTAATTAAGGTCATTTCCCTAAATTGTCCAAAAGACCAAATGGAACTCTTGAATCTTGTCTGGTTAGTGTGCTCTCTTCAAGTGATGTGGTCCAGTACAGGATTTCTGAGGCTGCTACTGAAAAAATCCCAATAATGATTGACATTCACGGTCAATATTCATTTTCTTTCCACAACCCATAGCATTAATAAATGTTTTTTTTTATATGGTTCCCTTAAATTAAGAGAAATGCTATCAAGAAAGGAACTACATTGTGAATTATGAATAATTAGCATTTCTGTACTTCAATTTCTTCTTTATTTACCAGCATTTTTTACACCTGTGTTTTTTAGTACAGTGACAAAATGTCTTCTGTGAAAGAGGCCTATGTTGGAAAGCCTATGGCACATTGCTGGAAAGAAGACAGTAGCTAATTGTCAAAGCTTAATGAGGAGCAATGCAGGTTTTATTCTAGACAAGGACCAGTCCTGGTCTAGCAAGTGCATTATTGTAATTAGGAAGAGTGGACAATATTTGGGCTAAAATGTGCGTTTACTTCTATAACACAGTCTGCCTGAGTTGACTTATACTGTCTTTGTATAACTGGAGTGACAGCTTTGTCTATATTCTAAGCAAAAAGTCTGTATTCTTAGTTGGTGTTGGGCTCTTCTGATTATAAATTTAACAGAAGGAATTCCTGGGCACGAAAAATTGATGGATGTGAAGATAAAGATTTAAAATAGATGAACTATGGAGCTAATGACATCAAAGTGATAACTCATATTTACATGTGCTGGCATACCTTGCATCTGTGGTTTGCTCGTAAGGTAGAGGAAAAGAGTAAGCATGGTGTTGGAGGTCGTGTCAGTCCCAGCAAAGTGAAGGTCTAGAACGAATGTACACATTTGGTCTTCTGAAAATGTAGAATCTTCTGTGTCCTGAGAAAAAGAAGAGTGTTTTATGGTGAATAAAGAACAATCAAATACATACCACCTGAGGCAAGCACTGATGCTGCCCTGTTGTCTTTGCAAACTTGAACTTCTTACAGACCACTGATCCTGATGCTGTGCTCATTGTTGCCAGAGACTTCAGCCAGGCTAACCTTAAAAACTTCAATCAAGAGAATCCTGACGGGAACTATCACTGGTATAGAAACAGGACCACAAGGCCCTGCAAAGAGTGGCTTGCTGAATGTACAATAAGTGGTGCTCTATGCAGCCAAAAAGACATTTATAGCAGACATTGCAAGAATAAGGCTAGGAGAGTCATCAAGGATCCAACCACCCGTATAATGGCCTTTTCTCCCTGCTGCAATTGGGAAGAAGGTAGCACTAAAAGGCCCATTACTATTAAAAATACTTTTTACTTTAATTTGCTCACATCATTTCGATAGTAACCACTATTATTTATTACATTTTCTATTGTTCATTTCTATTACTATTTTGTTTTTACTGAACAAATTGTATGGGCTAACTGTAGTTTTTAATTTCACTACCTGAACCTGTATTATTATATGTGACAATTAAACTTAAACTTGAACTGATACACACAAATACGCATTAAGGGGTGTAAAAAGAGTCAGCTTACTACCACACACACATTTTGTTAGTGAGCTGACTCTTTTAAGCCACAATACACACACACCTTTTCCATTTCATCCAGATAGGAGTCAATGAAGTCTCGCGGTTGTCCAAGGACTCTGGTCTTCTTATGCTCAGCCAACAAGACACGCACAAAATCCTCAGAAATCTGAAAAACACAAAGGCAGACTCAGATTACAGGAGTTTTAAAATCCTAACTGATTTTGCAATCAGGTTGTATCACACACATAAGGAGAAAGTTCACACACTCTGAGATTATTGTACCAGAGGAAGTAATGCACCACCTTATGTGATCTCATGGGGATATAAAGAAAATGGAGAGTGACATAGTGGAACAATTTGTTGTTGAAACATTAAGGCTTTGCAGTGAGAGAGAAAAAAAAGCAGAAGGGCAAACAAATCTGGATAAAAAAATGTCTAACTCTTCAGCAAAAACTGGAGGTGAGATTTCAACTGTCAGTATGCTTGCTAACGTTAGCCTCAAAGGCAAAAAAGTTTACTGAAGTTTGGCAACACTTTTTAAAAAGAAAGAAGAAAGTCGCAAAATCTAGGGAGAAGGTCACAAAGTTGGCAACATTGGCCTCTCTATGATTGTTTTTGTGTGTGTAAGAGTGTGTATGATGTAGCATAGAGCTAATTCATTATTTGTTTCTTTCTTTGTGAATATGTGTTGGTTGTCACTAAATATTTGTTTGACGTTAGAAGAAAAACAATCCATTGTACCACTGATGTTCATATCTCTTTGTCTCTTGCATATTTAATCCTCAATATATTAATTTTGATATAAATATGAATATTAATAAAAAACATAATTTTTTTATTCAGGCTTTTTTCACAATATATAAGACATATTTACAATAAAGGCCAGATTAACATACCTTAACATTCTTGAAGAGCTTGGAGACTGGAAGTGGCAGTTTACGAAGTATGGGAAAAGCTTCACACAGCTGTAAAAAAAACAACAACAAGTTAGTAATAATTACTTAATTTAAATTCAAACCCACATGCTTCCTGGCATTAACTGCTCTAAACAGATTATTTTATTAGATATTTTACTAGAATAAATAACTACTAAGTAACTGCTGGAGGTAACTCTTCAAAAAGTTGCAAAACAGCAAGACACCAACAGCTACTGCAGAAGTATTGCATAACTATGGATGGTTTATGAAGGCAGTACTTTAGGCAGCCCAATAGAGCTTCTGGAGAACGATGTGGCCAAACTTTCTCATCCGAACCCTAGGGTTACTAGAAAAAAAGGGTTACTAGTTAGTAGTAACTTGGGATCTTAAAAACATGCTTTGACTCACCGTAGAGCTGAGTCCATTGAGTATCTTTGCATTCTCGCTGTAGCCTTTAATAACCACTTTGATGAAATCGTCATTGAGATCGTAGCGTGCATTAAACAGAACCCGGCAGACGATGTTTGAGGTTGCTACATAAATCATAGATTCAGGACTCATGGTTTTGCCTGTAAAAGACAAGGTGTAGACTTAAGTATCACACAACATTGTACAAGAATACAAAGGAACATTACCATAGCACAATGAAAATTTAATGTGGAAGCACACGCTCCTGCAGTGAGCAGGAAGTGGCGAGAAAATAAAGGCCAATGGAACACGGTGGAGGCCTCTTTAAAATACTCTTACTTTAAAATACACTGACATATATGGATGGTACTCAGATGTCAGTGTCACTAATTAAAGTTAACCCTGCCTTTTGTATGAGGATTGCATGGATGACATGATGACATACCAATGTTTTTATCCAGTGTATCGATCATGAATTTTATCTCTTGATGAATCTTCTCCTCCATGGCACTCTTCCCCATACCAAAGTTCCTCAAGTTTGTGAGGGCAAAGCGACGATGGCCTTCCATCTGGGGCCATAATCTGCCAGAATCACTCCTGCAACAGGTTTAATGACACAAATGTAAAATTGTCTCAAAATATCAGTCTGATGTGATCATTGCTGTTCTATTCCAGAGCATATCTACTTTCCATCCTGTTTTGTTATTTACTCTCCACAATATTGACAAACCTGAGACATTGTGGAATGGGGGAATAGTTTCAAGACAAAACGATTATATTCAGTGAGCTTTTCTCATTGACATTGTTCATAGTTAGTTACACTTCAGATTCAGCCTCAGTGGGAAACTATGCTTTCCTGGAACTACAAGATTCTGGCCAAAGTTTTTCATCTCAGGCAATCTATTAGCAAGTAATAAGCAACTACTATTTCACTTCATGCTAGAAGCGAATACTAGAAATTCTCCAAGTCATTCCTGCATCACTTGAAGAAAACTGTCCTGAAATCATTAGTCAGATTAAGGCCCTTGCAGAGTTCCTCTCATTAAAGTGATAATCTTGTCTCCAAACCCAGTCCCCCAGTTTTAATTTTTGGCACTGAACCATTGACATACATACACCGAATGTATGAAAATGTTCACTTGCTGCCTAATATATCCCACCCACTCACAGGTGCCACGATAACCAGATTTAGTTTTATTCACTTCACCTGTCAGTGCTCAGAATGTTATGGCTGATTGGTGTATACAATTAATATCACATTTGTGGTCCTACCAGCCCTAGAATACAATATAATAATAGTTAGAAAGGTGGCATTACTTTTCCCTTTTAATTGGTTTTCTTTGGAGAAACAGTAAGCCCACGATAGCCTAAAAGAAATTCATAGAACGATATGTATACTAGCTGAACATAAATTGGGCAGCTGTTAATGATAAATATATTTCTTGCAGATGATGATGGATTAACTGCATGGTTACATGTTATGGTTTATCAGTTAGAGCCTTACCTCCTTTAAAGAGTTTATTTTACAAACATACATATAGTCTAATTAAACTCATTAAATGCAATTGTACTTCAACACTTCCCTTTGTTGTATTATTATACATACAGTACATGCATAGAACGAGACACACTCCTGACATATGCACTCTGAATGTCTAATTACTTTTCTTTTTTAGTTAGCAAAGTTTGATAAAACAATGTCTGCCGTATGACATATTGTGTCTGTGTTACCTTCATTTTCGGAGAGGTCAGCCACTAACATGCCTTGGGGTCGTCCGGCAAAATCTTTGGCATTGGTCACAAGAGCCTCCCTTACGGCCTTAATCCCATTGACGATCACAGCCGGTCTGGAACCGAAGAACAGACTGTATACATTTCCATAGGTCTTCCTCAGCTGGGAGAGAATGAGAAAACATGTCAGTGTTTGAAATACATATATATCACACAATTATAGATGGATATTACTCTTTAAAGGGACAATTCACTGGAATCACAAGAACATATTTTGCCCACTTAGTTTAGTTCAGTCTTAAATGTCTCACATGGGACATTTGGCTTGCAGCATGGCAAAAACAGACAATATCAGACTCATCAGCAGAGCGCGAAATTAACTTTTTTGCCCACATCCAAATATCTAGTAAATGCTCAAATTCAACAATTACAGGCATCATTGTATGTTCTGAACTTGTTTATTCATTCTAAGAAAACCAGTCAGGAAAACGTTACATTTGTGTGTTGGTCATTAAATAAGTTTCAAAACAGAAGTGAAAATAATGTCATTGCTATTCCTAAGATGTATCTATTGGCCTTTTTAGCATTTTACTTTAAAATTGTATTAATGCATTTGATATTAATTTGCACAAGTGAATTTACTTCTCTTTATCCAAAATAGCTTTCTGGGTACAACTCTGCAAGAGTATCTGTGCGCTTCTACTTTCGTACAGCATCTCTTTCTGTGAAATAACTCTTGAAACTCGTACTGTTTGGGAAAGCAGTACATTGGCCACTTAACCATTTTTAGAAACATTTTAAGTACTAATAATAGTAATTACATTAATGGCATACGATTCATCACCAACAACATTCATTGAAGTATTATTTCTTACCCTCTCAAAGTCATCCAAGGGGCTTCCTACGGTCATTTCCAAAAGGTTCCCCAGTACTGGCACCAGAGGGGGTCCCGGTGGAAAGTTCTTGGGCCTCCGGTTTGTGAGTTGAAGGAGGATGAAAGAGACACAGAGGCCATAGCAGGTGGCTGAAAGCAAACATGGTGGAACTGATTGGAGTCAACTGAAGGGGCGAGCTGTGTGACTTGTTTTTAAAGTGCAGCTCAGCCCTACCTCTTTCAGTTGTTTACTTTGCTTCCCTGTGTTAAAGGTGAATAAGAACGTCAAACCTGGTCACACACCCTGAAAGGCACAGGTTCTAACTATTTACTATAAACATTAGTTTACCTGTTGCTAAATTGGTTCAATTAAATATCATTTAACAAAGCTAATATAGGTCATGTCATTGCTTACCGGTGGATTGGAATAAAGCTAATGAGTTGTAATGTAACTAAGTATATTTACATATATATTTATAGTATTGTACAAAACTGAGGTACTTTTTTTGCATACAAGATATGTGAGTCGTTGATAAAATATTATGTTTTCTGATATATCAAACTACCCAACTGTATAAAGTACAGCTGAAGTGATTACACAATAAATTGACAGACAGAAAATTAATTGGAAACCATTTTGATAAATAATGCAGAGATACCAAACATTCCACAGTTCCAGCTTCTTAAATGTGAGGGTTTGTTTCACCTTTTAATAACTTTTTTTTAATAATATTGAGGTTTACACTATTTGTTGGACAAAACTAACAAAGTGTCACTTTCTCTGGGTAATTGTGATGGCATTTTTCACTATTTTAGAATTTTTACAAACCAAACAAACAACTGGTTAATCAAAAAGGAATCAGCATGATTCATTTTCATTGGTTACAGTCCGATACAACCAACCAAATACAACTTTAAAACCCTGCTTATAAGAATAATAGGTAATAATAATTATAATCATTTAATGATAAATAATTAGTCAAAACGGTCACAGGTGCCTTTTTTTGCTCTGAGGTAACTTATAAATTTTACATAAGTAAAATTTTCAATGCATGACAGTATATTTATTGTATGTGTAGTACTTTTACTCAAATAAAGCATCTGAATACTTCCACCAAAGTAATATTCTATATACCCAAATCATCCAATATCGCAAATATATTTGCAACATTTCAGTATAGACTTTCAGTCAGTAGAGTAAAACACATAACTGGTTTCACTGGATGTATTACACCTGTAATTTCTCTCAAAACAGAGCTGAGTTACATTGGCCTTGAGGAATTGCTAATCCCTTTAACAAATGTCAACTAATGTCTGATCAACACTGCCTAAGGGACAAACACTGTAGGGTCGTAGCTGTGCGTAGTTTTTTGTAAAACCAAAAAAAGTTCAGTTTGAAAACCAAGCATAAATTCCACTTTTTTGTTGCTTGTTGCTTGACCTAATGTTAACATAACCCCTTGTGGGATGAATAATAATAATAACTAATAATAAAAAATAATAATATAAGTAATAAAGTCCCTTAGAAGCTGACAAACTTCACTTTGCAGATCTCACGATCTCTTGAAAACTGGCTCCAAGTGTATTGGATAATTCATTATAATCACCTTGTTTAGATATTGTGATTCTTATATTCTGATGTAATGTATAGCTCCTATACAGTGGAGTTGGATGGAGTTCACATCTAGGCATCTCCTCCTGATCCTTTTTTTTTCTTTACCGTATGGAAAATTACACAAAATAAAACAATGTTGCTGTCCACTGTGCAACATCATATTGGAATTGTTGTGTCAGATATGAATTGGAGAATTTCAGGTCCTGTGATATTTTTTATCTTGTGCACACAGGTTATTATCTTCATCTAAGAAGGTGAAAGAAATTTCATTGAAGTTGATTCAGAATTATTCCTTTAGTTCAAATATTATATTAAT
>NW_023340095.1:20626366-20630088 GCF_004916995.1 Morone saxatilis | reverse complement strand
TTTTTTCTGTGAATTTCAACATGAAATAGTCTTTCTCTTCTTCTGGACCTGCACATTGACCTATAAACGCTGCAGACATAAAAACTTTCAAAATCTATGAAGGTTTCTTTTCATATGATAAATACAATAACTCATATTTACTTATTAATTTAATTTGTATTTTAATTCACTTTTATGAATTTAAATATATACTAACAATACCAGTAATTTTTTGAAGGGAACTGAGTCTTACATATCGAATCAAATCGTTCATAGGCTACTTATGGTAAATGGTAAATGGACCTGTACTTGTATAGCGATCTCTAGTCTTCCGACCACTCAAAGCGCCTTTTACAACTACGTGCCACATTCGCCCTTTCATACACATTCACTCAGTGATGGCAAAGTCCATCACACAGAAACTAACTCATCCATACACATTCACACACGCAATGCTGTGCATCGAGGAGAATTTGGCGTCCAGTATCTTGCTCCAAGGATACTTCGACATGTGGCAGAGGAGCCGGGGATCGACCAACAACCTTCTGATTGTCTTATCACATCTTTCTTATAATTTTACCCTCTCGCGCCAAACATTTTTATAATTAATTTGGCTATTGAATGTATTTTTAACAACCCCTTCGTTTAGCCTATATCTCCTTTTTCATTCACTATTTTCTACTTACATTTTAAGTGTGCAGAAAAGCAGGTCGGAACTAAAGTCGCGCTTCAAAAAAAATCGCGACGGGATATTTTGACAGTGACACAAGACGTCATTGATTCGGAGCAGTCCTCTCATATCGACCAGCAGAGCTCGGTAAGTTCAGGGACAGAGAGCCGGTGTACCGTCATGAGCAGCAGTGCTGAGCGGACACTGCAGTGTGCTCGCTGGTGCTTCTCAAAGTGTCGCTTCTCCGACATGACACGGTGTTCTGTTGCTGACAGCGCTGACAACAGCTCGCTTCAATGCTAACGAAGCTAACGCTAGCCCGGCGGAGGGGGGGGGGGGGGCAGCAGCCAGCAGCACACAGGGTACTGCGGTCCGCGGCTTTAAGCTGCCGCTGGAGCTCAGGTACAGCAGTCTGAGCGGCGTGCTGCAGAGACACTGCTGTATGGTTTTATTGTGTCGTTAGCCGAGTGTGTCGTCCGGCTTCAAAAGGCTAACTTTAGCGGCTACCGTTGTTGTGGAGTGAATCCACAGGGCCGATAGAAACGAAAGGCTTTGGTCCGTTAAGCAGACCTCGAATTCAACCTGATCTCCACCTCACTGCACATCGGTAGCGGTATCCTAATGGCACTCCTGAGCTGTCTTCTTCTTTGAAGAAAATTCCGTTTAAAATGCTACAATCTTTAATTACCTGTAATGATTAAATATGACCACAAGGTGGAGCCAAACAACTCAACCGGTTGTGTTCAGTTCAGTCCTGTCCTGAAATAAACGGTCTCAACCATTTTATGGTTATCTAGTTGTTGTTGTTGTGGTTTGCATTTGTTGTCTTCTTGGTGGTCCCACTGTAGCAGTGTGTCATAAAGTGATAAAACATAATATAATGCAGTGTGCATTGACAGTGGCACTACTGTAAACTATGGCTTAAACATCACTGTGGAGTTGAATCCAGGGTTCAGGTGAACATGGGCAGACTCGATAAATGTGACACTGGTTTATCTCTTGTGATTACAGTTTTACATAAGTACAACATGATGATGTATAAAATATATAATAATGTCGAATCCAGGAGCTGTTATTTTTAAAGTGCTCTTCATTACCGGGGCCTCTGTTTCAAAAAGACACATTAATATTCCACTTGTGAATCTATTGGTAGCGTGTTATTGTCCTGAGTTTGAACATGCATGTTGCAACTTTATTTTTCAATAATTGCATCATTGAATTGTTTTGATCTCAAGGCTCTCAATTCTCCTTTTTCCTCATTGTCCCGCAGTTGTCCCAAATTGTACCTTCAACTGTCGCAGACTGAAAGTCCTCTTTGTTCAGTCTACATAATGAATACAGTTGAAGAACTTTGTTTCAGTAACTTGCATCACTTCACTGACTCACTCTGGTCGGCCATAGTTGTTCCCTGCACTTCAGTCTAAATAAAAGTTAAATCACCTTATGTCTGCGATGGAAATGTACATATGCTTTATTAGTATTTAGTAAGTAATCAAAAATCTCTTAAAGACTCATTGTATATTTGCAGTACTAGTATTTAAATATTTACAAACTCAAGCTAACTATTTACATATAAGCTATAGAAACATCCTAATCCACAGATCCGGAGAGAAAAGTGTGACACAGAAGGTCAAAAGTCTGTTTGCATAGGTACAGGTTGGTGCAAACTATTTACTAAAAAGCTATAGAAACATCGTGATCCTGAGAGAATGTCAAACAGCTCATTTGCATATTTACAGACTATTGGAAGAACTTATCCAGAGATCCGGAGAGAGAAGGTCAAACGTGCCTTCCTGTGCCACGTCTGCCGACTGTGAGCATGGCACAAGAGGAGAGGGAGAGAGCAGTTACTCTGAGCAGCATGCATGCCAATGAGTTACAATGAAATATATATGAATATATTCACTTTCCCCTGATAAGTCGCTGTATCTAGCCAGAAAGTCAGCGACCATGATAGGTTTCGTGAGAGTATGTGCTGGTGCCACCTCACTTTTTTCAAATTTAAACGCCTAAAAAAATGATATTCCATCAGGCATACATTTCAAAATTTCATTTGTAAGGAAGCATTTCTGTTCTGTCCCAGGACTGTACTTTGTGTCCCAGGTGCTATTTCTGTTGTCCTGCTTACTTTCTAGCGTTGCGACTGTGGTTTTAAGAGGGACACCGGCTGAGTATAAATGGATTAGGTTTATTCGTGACGTTGCTGGGCGTGAGTGCCCAGAGGACAACCAGTGATATAGACTTCTTCACCTTGGAGGATATCAGGGCCCAGCACTCTTAAGTAAAAAAAACAAATTTTTTGGACTGATACTCCAAAGTAAGGTGTGTCGATGTGTTTGTGTGTAGGTAAGTTGTAATGGCAGGGGGAGGGTCAGCAGGAGTTGACCTCAGCAGGAAGTTTGTGACGGAAGCTGAGCTTGATGAGCAGAGGAAGAAGAGGCAGGAGGAATGGGAGAAGGTCAGGAAGCCCGACGACCCAGAGCGTAAGAGCATACGCACTTACACACGGTACCAAAACGCACTAAACATCTAGAGCACATACAGCTGTGTGTACGTCCACATATTTGACTGTGTACTCCTCAGAGGCCCCAGAGGAGGAGTATGACCCACGCTCCCTCTTTGAGCGCCTGCAGGAGCAGAAGGACAAGAAACAAGAGGACTATGAGGAGCAGTTCAAATTCAGTGAGTCTCTGTTTCTGTCTGTCACATTAGGACTGTTAGCTCCCACTGTTATCTAGGTTTGAACCACGACAGAGAGCCAGTGCCTTTTGTCATGTGTTATAAAGATCACCAGTCACGACGAAGGTTCGTTCTCAGCGGAACCCATTAGTACTGTTAAATGTGAAACAACACTCAATGTTCCAACAGTCAGCACATCTTAGGTTCTGCACACACGACTGCATTAAAATGTTTCTTATATTCTGTGTACTCCTGATAGTGGAATAAGCCACTGTACACTCTGTGTGTATATATATATATATATATATATATATATATATATATATATATATGTGTATATATATGTATATGTATATATATATATATATATATATATATATGTATATATATATGT
>NW_023340095.1:20618333-20626266 GCF_004916995.1 Morone saxatilis | reverse complement strand
TGCACTTGGCAGCACATCCAACGCAGAGTTACAATGAAATATATACGCGGCTGCTGACGGCAGGAATGTTTATGTATGTAGTTGGGGTTTCACCTATCATCCCATCTGATTATTAAGTATAATCGCTGTACTATCTAGCCAGTAAATCAGCGACCTATAACACATATGTGTATATATACGACATATATATGATAGGTTTCGTGAGAGTAATGTGCTGTGCCACTCACTTTTTCATACACAAATATTTTATAAGCACGTCACTAATAAAATAAGATTCCTATCAGGCATACATATTTACAAAATTTTCATTTGTAAGAGAAGCATTTCTGTTCTGTCCCTAGAGACTGTACACCATTATTATTGTGTCCCAGGTTGCTATATTCTGTTAGGTCCTGTCTTACTGTTCTAGCGTTGCGACTTAGTGGTGTTAAGTAGAAGGATCAACCGGCTGAGTATAAAATGGATTTAAGGTTTTATTCGTGACTAACCATATATATACATCATGATTATGGGACGTGAGTGCCCAGAGGACTAAACCAGTGATACTACATTTTATATGACTATCTTCACCTTGGAGTAGATATCAAGGTGCCAACAGCACTCTTAAGTAAAAAACAAATTTATTTGGGACTGATATCCAAAGTAAGGTGTGTCGATGTGTTTGTGTAGTTGATGAGTTAAGTTGTAATGGCAGGGAGGTCTACAGAGTTGACCTCAGCAGGAAGTTTGTGTACGGAGCTGAGCTTGATGAGCAGAGGAAGAAGAGGGTTCAGGAGGAAGGGGAGAAGTCAGGAAGCCCGACGACCCAGAGCGTAAGAGCATACGACAACTTCTTTATTCACGGTAACCTATAAAAACGCACTAAAACATCTTAGAGCAGAATACAGCTGTGTGTACTTACACGGATATTGACAAATGTGTACTCCCCCTCAGGTTAGGACCCCAGAGGAGGAGTATGACCCCTCCCTCTTTGAGCGCCTGCAGGAGCCAGAAGGACATTAGAAACAAGAGGACTATGAGAGCTTATTCAAATTCAGATGAGTTCTTTTTCTGTCTGTCACTAATATAGGAACTGGGTTAGCTCCCACCATATCTGACTATCACTTTATCTTATGGTTTATGAACCACTTGACAGAGAGCCAGTGCCTTTTGTCATGTGTTATATAAGATCATCCATCACGACGAGGTTTTATCGTTCTCTAACGGAACCCATTAAGTACGTGTTATAATGTGAAAACTAACACATGAGCATTAATGTTCCAACTAGTCAGCACATCCTTAGGTTCTGCACTAACACGACGGTTACGATTAAAATGTTTCTTATATTCTGTGTACTCCTGATTAAGTGGAATAAGCCATCTAGTACACTCTGAATATATTTAATATATACACACACCCATCACATGGTCTTATAGTATAATATATATATATATAAATAATATATATAATATATATAATGATATATATTAATATACTACAACATATATTGATGTTATATATATTGATGTGTGGTGTGTTGTGTGTGCTGGTGCCAGGGGTAGTGCAAATGGATTTAATGTCCACAGCTCCTGTGGCTGTCGGAAGCAAACCCTCAGAGTCCTGGCAAAGACGCCAACTAGCATTCGCGGCTAGCCTGACGGCAGGTTGTATTATGTATGGGTGATACATACATACTGTATGTGTATATATATATTAATTATATATATTATTAATATAATATATATTACACATATATTTATATATTAGATACACATATGTGTGTATGTGTATTATAATAATATAATATATACACAATATGGGATATATGGTTATTATATTAATTAATATATATATTATACATAATATAATAATACACATATATATTTACTATATAATATATATATACACAATATGTTGTAGTATATATATTAAATATAATATATGTTGATGTGTAATGATATATATAATTAAAATATATATATATATATATATATATTTATTATATATATATATAGATAATATATATATATATTATAATAGTACACATATGTGTGGTATATATTAATTAAATATATATATATATACACCCACCATAATGTGTTAATAATATATATAATAATTAATATATATTATATATATATAATATATATATATATATAATATATAATATAATACACATAATGTGTGTGTATAATATATATATATATATATATATAATATATATACTTATATATATATTATATATTATATATATACACATATGTGTGTATATATATATATATAATAATATATATATATATACACATATATGTGTGTGTGTGTGTATATATATATATATTATATATATATATATATATATTATATAGTAACACATATGTTGTGTGTATGTGTATATTATATACATATAATATTTAATATAATATGTATATGTGTAATATATACATATATATATATATATATATGTGTATATAATAATAGTTGTATAATATATGTGTATATATTATATATATATATGTGTATATATATATAACCCTACACATATGTGATATATATGTGTATTATATACACATATGTGTATATATATATACACATATGTATGTAACCCACATACACAAACACCTGCCGTCAGCAGCCGCGTGCGTTGGCGTTTTGCCAGGACTCTGGGTTTGCTCCGACAGCCACAGGAGCGTGGACATAATCCTGTTGCCGTACCCCTGGCACCAACACACACACACACAGTGAAACAGTAAAAATAGAAACTATCTGGTATAATCAACAAATATTTGTAGACACAAAGTTTTCTTTCCAGTCCTGTTCAAAAGTTATTCTGTTTTTTTTTTCTGCATGTCACTGGCAGTCATTTCTTATTCTACGTTATTTTACAGAGAATAATTGGGAACAAATTCACAGTCATTCCGTTGAAGCAATCCTAAGACAATTGTCTGATAGTGTCCGTGTTCAAACTACACACTAAGTGTCATGAAGCCTTACTGTCTTTAGTTTCTGGGGTTTCTTTTCCACGAAGGTCGCCTGCGTGTGGATTTGAAATAAACTCTCAGGATTTGTTTTCTGAAAAATGCCATCACTCTGCTGCCATGTGTTGAGAGCATGTTTGTTTCCATGGTGACAGGGAACATGGTGAGAGGATTGGACGAGGATGAGAGTAGCTTCCTGGACGAGGTCTCCCGGCAACAGTGCCTGGTGGAGAAGCAACGCAGGGATGAGGAGAAGCAGGAACTGTTGGAATACAGAATATCCTTTTATAGCATGTTTGTTTGTATGTTAATTAACTTATTAATTAACCAGAATTGCTCTGTGATTATTTGCCTAAATACGTGAGTAAACCACACTTGACACCACTAGGCGTTTATAAACACCTGGTTGCATTTATTAAACTCCTGCTGGTGTTTGATAATGATCTCCACCCTGTGGCTCCCACAGCCAATACATTTGAACTATAATCGCGCTGTCAGTAAGGGCAGACCACACTACTCAAGCATGGATCTCTTTTGCTGTTTGTTGCAGCCTAAAGTTACGCTGTTATTTTAATCAATAGTTCTTATTTATTTATTTGTTCATTCATATGGTTGTATGTTCAAATACTATGTGAAGGTGAGTGGAGTTTTATCAGCCAGTTAATACTCGAAGGACCGCAGTAAACCAATTTGCCTGCTGTTACTGTAACATTTCTGAGGGTGGCAGCAGAGGACCATTTAGAAAATTAATTATTCCCTTGTCAAAAACTAATTATTCCCTTTATAGTAAGGACTCCATTAACTGTAGATATTGATGTTATTGTAAAATGAACAGTTATTTAAATGTATTGTATTGTATTTGTTTAGTTTAATATTATGAAGAAGTAATAGTAACAATAGCAGCAGCAGTAGGATTTTCATGCTGTGGTGGGAGCAAAGCTGTGATCCATCTGTTCATCCTCCTGAACTGCTTGTGACCCCTGTGCCATAGTTATATTGTTTTACCTCTTCCAGTTTACAGTAAGCCCTCCTCTGGCTTGAAAAACTCAATACTGTAGTCTTCACATTGTGCTCATACAGTGACAAAATAAACAAAAATAAACCTACAAATACATTTAAATAAATTAAAATGACTGTGTACCTTTCACATTAATACAATATATATAATATCAGTATCTACACACTTGGATGGATCCCTTACAATAGAAAAGAAAGAAATAATTCATTTAATTTTAATGGTTCTCTGCTGCCACCCTCAGGAATGTGGCGGAAACAGCAGGAAAGCTGGCTTCTTGCAGTCAACAAGACCGAATGAGCAGCCCATTGACAGTATATAGCACAGCCTTTACCTGTTAGATGGCTGAGATAACTACACTCAACTTCACATAGTATTGGAACATACAATCATATGAATGAACAAATAAATAACAAATGTATAATAAAATAACACCCAAGGGCGTACTTGGGATTTTCTTTAGGCTCCTCCAAAAAACAGCGTGTGGCGTGCCCTTCTTCTTTACTGTTTGGTCGATCATTATCAAACACCACCAAGTGTTTATCAGACACATCCAGGTATCTAATAAACGCCACCATGTGTTTTTTTAAATGCCTGATGAAATGCAAACCTTTTGACGTTCTATGAATAATATAATATACATTTATGTAAATGCCCTAATACTAAATATATCATACTCTTGCCCTTTGTCTGAATGGTATCAATGTACTTAACTCAGATGAGTGCTGACATGTTTGTCACGTTTGCTGACACAACAGGTGCCACTCGTATTGCCCCAAAACAAAAAATAACCATAATATTCTAAATATCATATATGTGATAGATGTTTATAGAAGAAAGATTTTTTTTTCGTTTGTTGTTATTTTTATACTTCAGAGAGGATTACACACATACTCATGTGTACTCAGCAGGACATTTTACAGGTAAAAAATGTGCTCTCCGTCTGTCTCTAAATGACCCCCAGTCTAGCGTGGCATTTCTGTAATGATTATTTAATATCAACCGATACAGGTGCTTGGCCGATTCATCAGTGTAGCTATATGTAGGAAGATGACATCCCCATTCTTAATCCTGCCTACTAAGCTCTGATTGGCCAACTGTTTCTCCAACTGGAGAAATCAGATATGAGTGGGTGCAATCAATGAACACATCATTTGCCAAATCCCATCTGCATCATATCGCTGCATGACTTAACCTCAGTTTTTAACCCATGAAAGAAGAATACGAATATTTTGTAAGAAGCTCGTGGTCGTCCAGACTGTGCTCTTACTTTCTTCACTGCATTACAGCACATGCAGCATGTCCGCACCGTACAACGTCTAGTGAGAGTAGAAGGTGCATTATGTGTTCTTTTGTCTTTTCCATTTCTGTTTAGACCCAGTTTAAAGTTGTCTATTGTTTCTTATTTCCCTGTAATGAAAATAAGATTGTTACATCTGATTAATAATAATATTAATATGATAATCAATTTGGAAGAATTCACGTATTTAGGACAGAGTAAAACCTACTACATCAGATGAGATTGTTGCCTGTCCACGGTGCTCATTAGAATACGTGTCCAGTACTTCTGCTTGTTGCTTGTTGCTCTCTGTGCTTTTCATGTGTTCCTCTGTCCGTCTCTTTGTCTTTGCGGACAGACAGGTTTCTGACAGACAGATTTATCCGCAGATGAAGAAGAGAATGGGTTGTCGTGGAAACTGTATCATAGGCTGGTAACTACGGTGACGATTTAAAGCAGCTGCTGTAAACACAAAGTACACGCGCACACAGGTGCAGACCTTAGTTGATGCAGTGAAAACTCAGGACTGCTCGTCTGCACCTCACACATATCTGATGCCCCACTTTGTGACTGCTGATTCATATCCACTTGTCCCTTTTGTCTTATACCTGGTGTGCTTTGTCTTTCCGTGCCTCTCTCGCTCTATTTTCCTCTTCTCTCTGCATCTCGACCCGATTTCATGTCTCCTGAGCTCTGTCCATCTCCTGGTCCTCTTTTAGACTCTATATCTGTGTCACCTCTCTCTGCCTGAGCACTTTTCTTAGCCTTGTCGGAACTGTGTCACTTTTTCCAGCACACTGACGGGAAGATGAAATGGCTCCCCCTGAAGGGAGCGCAGAATGGAACTTGTTGAATGGACTGCTGCTGAATGTGTCGCATCTTTCCACCTGCCCCTGAGCCCCCACTCTTTGCTCCCTCTCAAAGGCTCCATTATGGTGTATTCACCTTAACCTGTGCTTTCACAGCGCTCTAGTGAAGAAAGCATCCACCGAAAGCCGCAAAGAGCCTGAAAAGAAGGCAGCACCTAAACATTCAGGGGCAGAACAAAGGACCAGCCTCCTATCTCAGGCTCATTTATTGGCTGGAGCTGTCAAGAGACGCAGGTACACATCCTTTAAGCTGGCATTAATTGATTTTATTTGGCTTGGGGGCAGAAGAACAAGCTGTAAACATAACACTGAAACCACCATATAAAGTTGACATGGAGAACCTTTTAGCAAGCAGTTGCTTATTTACACACCCAGCAGACCCCGAGCAACATTGGCATTCATTTGAAGTTTTGTTAGTGTCCATCTGTAGAATATAAGTCCTATATTCACTCTCCTTTCTCTCTCCTCACCAACTTCTGACGGAAATAGCTTTCTCTTTAGCTCCTAAATTGTTGGCCTGCTGTTTTAAAGACTGCATGCACTGTGTAACAGTCATTTCACCCATTGTTATTAGGAAAATGTTGATTAGAGCATCTCTCTGTTCTCTCACCCAGTTCCTCCCAGTCATCAGACAGCAGTAAGAAACAGAAAGTGGAAATCACGACGACAGCAACAGCAACGACAGGAAATGGAGAGAGACACACAGGTGGGCTGCAGCCTGAGGCCTATACAGAGGAATGTCTGTCTGAAGTGGACAGACATTAAGTTGTGCGCCTCTTGGACAATTTCTTAAATGATAGAACTGTCCGACCAGAAAGAAACAGCTCACTGCTTATGAGTGCATGATGCATAGATTGCATACATAGTGTGCATTTTTCTTTTACATGCAGAGCTAGAATTCTAATTGGAAAGGATGACTAGCCCTCTTTGTGAAGTGGAAGTGTGATGTAGATTTAGCTGTTTACTCAGATTTTAGGCAGGTCTGTCTGAATTGAATGAAAACCTAAGAAAAGAAAGTCTACAGTCAGGGCTAGCAGCTGATCCGGTTCACAGTAGATCCCACAGGGCAGTAGCACTGAAGAATGGTAGTTGTTCCCTGGTTCGGCTCTGTATTAGCCAAGGTGAGGTGTCCGTTCTTATTTTGTCCACGATGTTTATTCTGTGCTGGTGTGAAGTTTCAGATTTCATTTTTAGTCATCTCGTATGCTAGCTCTAACCTGCTTGCAAGATTGTTTTGGGAAACTTTATGTATCGTCAGTTTGTTTCATTCAGTGTACAGGCACTCTTATAGCGCACAGCCTGCTCGCAAATGTTTATACAACCATTTTTAATTTAGCAGAATAAATGACTAATTACTAAATGAATGGCTACAGCATTGAAAATGCCTGCTAACAGTTATATTTGATTTTTCTCAGAAAGCCTGCTCTCTGAATGTTTATCTCTGACCTTTTATAAAAATGAGCCTGATGCTGGGATGTCTGCATGTACAAGCCCTGAATCTGACAGTGTGTTGTGTTGTTCAGAACAGGAGGATGGGGCAGGAGGAGTAGCAGGGGGAGCTGAAGCTCAACAAACAGTCCCCGGCCTGACGGCAAAGTCCCCCTCGGCTCCCCTGAGCTCCGGTCAAGGCGTGTTACACCTCCCGTCCGCAGCCGTGTGCGTAGGCGTTTTACCGGGACTCTGGATTTATTCCGGCAGCAGCGACTCTGACAGCAGCTCGGACAGCGAAGGTAGCGTGGACGCAATCATGTTGCCGTACCCCCGGCACAGCAGGGCCTACAGATAGACACCAGCATACACACGCACGCACACACAC
>NW_023340095.1:20615616-20618288 GCF_004916995.1 Morone saxatilis | reverse complement strand
ACACACACACACACACAACCTGACGTATGTGGGCATGCCTTCAGAATGGCTTGCAAAAAGTCAGAACAGGTAACCTCACACAGGATATGCACACACAGAGACACATTAAAGGTCATACATTCATACACACACAAACTGATATAGAGATACACTGCCTGTGGGCCACACAAGTTCACATTATGTTAGAGTCAAACACTGGCAACACAAACACACACACACACACGTAGCAAACTTTTTCAGTATTCCTGTTGTTTTCACAGCTGTGAGTTGAACTGTTGCTCTTTGTCGTCAGACAAAGTTCAGCCTGTTAATATAATCCTAATAATCAGTAACACCAATCTAAACTCTATTCTGAGCAAAATCTGTGTATCTATTTGTGGTTTTTGCTATTGTGGCACTCAAACATGACACCTCCACCCTTCCTTCCCTCAATCACGTCTCACGCAGTTTAAGCCGAGCAACCAATCCCGCACTGCCTACCCCGACGACATCCTGCCCCCCCCACACCCCCCCTCCCAACCCAAGCCACAGCGACTGCAAGCTGTGCTGTTGGCTGAGGGAACAGTGATTGACAGCTGTGGAGCAAGGAAGAGACTGCTTTTAAACTGTGTCACATGACTCACACCTTTTAGCTATCAGCAGCAGAGGAGAGAGAGCCGGGGCAGGACACGCTTCTCTCTCTCTATCTCACTCTCTCTCTCTCTTAACGTGAGCGCTTAGTAGCACCTTTCAAGAAGGGCCAGAGTGTCCCATTCCCGCGATGGCTGTTCGCATTTACACTGCATTAGTTGTTTTACAAGCAAGTATTTAATAAACTGGCAAGCTGAACTGACATTGTTCGTTTGCTAAACCCTTTAACAGGGCGACTAGTTTCATCAGAGAGGTCTTCTGCCACCACTCATTGGTCATGTCATTGCATACCTGTCACAAGGAGGACAAAATACACCCATCAGCCCGCTGTCTCTGACACCTTACAACCTCTGTGATCGTACATTTGCCGTTCTGAACACAAATAGAAAAATATGGGCTGAGTTATTTCCGTTGTACTGGACGTGGAGGGTTAGAAGCACCATGTAGTTTTGATCGAATCCTCCAGCATCGCCCGTTCCCCTACACAGACACCCAAATTCAAATACATGCTGAATCAGCTACTAGTCACCTATAGAGTGATTCGTGAATGCGGCTCCTTGACCAGTTGTGTTAGGCCCTTGGCTCTCTGCTCGTCATTTTGGGGTTGAGATTAGCAATGTGGCTTCAAGCCTTTAACATTCGGTGTGGCTGCCCCCCACGACGCTCAGCGGGCTCTTCTACTTACATCCTGAGCGCGTTTCGTAACTTTCTGAACCACAGGCTTATTGTATTGTAGCAGTATTTCACAGCTCATTGCAGCACAAGAGCAGCAAGTGTTCAGGTGACTGCATTGCTGTGGTTCTCAACTCAAGCATATAGATTTGCTGGGCCTGTAGGTCGGGTGGCGCGAAGGTTGGATTACAAAGAGGTTTTTTTTTTTTTTACCACACCTTTTCTTTTTACAATACAAGTCTCGTTTATTCCCCTTCACACTCAAAGCTTTAATCTTATGAAAGAGCTTTGCGTACCTTTAGGACAGTTTGATCAGGGTAGGCGGCATGTTATTTACAAAATGCACTGCCTCTTTGCGCTCAACATTGGAGTTAAAGTTAAACAGCAAGTCAGATCCCACTGGGTAAATACCAGCACTAGCTGGAGACAAAAAACCACTTACCTGCTGCCAGGACAGGGTGCGCACCTGGACCGCTCATGGTCATACACAGGGCTCCGTCCTCCCTCACCTTGTAGATTAGTTCTTCCTTCTTCCCCTTGCCCTCTGGTTCTCCCCCTTAATGTTTGATACCTGGGGTGCTGTCCTCACTTTCTTTCAACAGCCCAGGAGTTTGGGAGAAAGCAGTGAGTACAGATGGGAGGAGAGAGAGAGAGGACTGCGTTATGCCCATCAATAATGGGGGTGCGGTCTTCCAGCAGGCGGACTCTGGTATTTGCCTGGACAGGGACGGTACTGGATACAAATAAGGATGAAGTCGAGCGATGGGATTGAAGTGGAGAAGGCGCGTGTGGTTACTTGCGCAATTATGAACAGAAAAAGGACCTGCGGAGGGGAAATTAGGAGCGCAAGACAGACTGAGGTTCTCTCATTCCATCCTTTATATTGTCTTCTTGATATGATACCTCCACTATAACGGTCCCTGAGGGGGAAGCGAAAAAAAACAACCCAACAATGGTGAGGGAGGCCCTGATAATGGAAAACTCGATGAATCGCGATCGCTGGATGGGGAAATTAGGACGAGGACGGAGGAAATTGGGTGTCAGCGTGGTGGTTACTTTTTGGGAGCGCTCTTTGGCCTGTAGGCCGCACTGTGCGCCAGGTCAGACATTATGTGTCAAGGTTTGTTGTTCATCACTGTGTAATAGGATCATTTGTTTTGGAAGTTTTGCTTGAGTATACTACACACACAAAATGATGCTGGGCATGCACACGCGCTGTCAGCAGGATGGGAAGAATTAGGAAAACCTCCCGCTGTATTCCGACTCAGGAGTGTTCACGCATGGTTTACCCCCTCTGTTAGGCCTTGTATCACACCCATTTAACACAGCCTGAAGTAGCTTCTTATGCAGCGTTATTATTTGCGAGCGCG
>NW_023340095.1:20589913-20615591 GCF_004916995.1 Morone saxatilis | reverse complement strand
TCTCTCTCTCTCTCCTCTCTCTCTCTCTCTCTCTCATCTCTCTCGACTCTCTCTCTCTTTGGGTTAAAAGCAAAGGTCCGAATGGTTTGAAAAGTCCTGTTTTATTTGTGTGATGTAATTTTTCTCATCAGTGAGTTGGTCTCAAAAGATCACATCTCGCTGGAGAATGATGACTGTTTGCTGCTGCTCAGGCGGTTTGGGAGCTCTTGTTTTGTTGATCTGAAATAAAAGAGCTGGTTCCTTGTACTGGTGTGTTACTGTGCGTTATTTGTGGTGTGTGTGACAGGAGATCATTGAGCTGAGTATATTTGCAGGTGGATACTGATGAGAAAAAAAAACCCCCCACAACTGTGTTTTTATACAGGACCAAATGGTTGAAATGTAACTGCAGAATTCCAGCAGTGTCTTTCCTGGTACTAGTGACACTTCTGGTATATATGTGTCTCAACCATGTTTAGTGTGATAATGGTCCACATCTGAGCACTTACCTCAGAGTAGTGTGTGGTGTGTGTGGTGTGTGTGTGTGTGTGTGGTGTGTGTGTGTGTGTGTGTGTGTGTGTGTGTGTTGTGTGGTGTGTGTGTGTGTGGTGTGTGTGTGGTGTGTGTGTTGTGTGTGTGTTGTGGTGTGTGTGGTGTGTTTGTGTCGTGTGTGCATGATTATGAGATAATGAACCCCCAAAGAGTGATTTTCTGCCTTTTAACTGTTCACAAGAGAGGAGAAGTAGGCTATATTTAGACCGATCATATTTCGATTTCCCTCAATTTCTTATTGGCGATACCACTGAATGAGGGAAAATACTTTCAATCTATACACAATAAATGATACATTTTAGGGAATGCACGTAGACTCACCTCGTGACCGTGCTGGGCAAAAGAATGTTCACAAGGTGGCGTGCAACAAGCCTGATCTCTCTCACTCTCTCTCTCTTTGGGTTAAAAGCAAAGTCTGAATGGTTTGAAAAGTCCTGTTTTTATTTGTGTGATGTAATGTGTTTTCTCATCAGTAGTTGGTCTCAAAGTCACATCGTGCTGGAGAGATGATGGACTGTTTGCTGCTGTCTCAGGCGTTGGAGCTTTGTTTTGTTGATCTGAAATAAAAGAGCTTTCCCTTGTACTGTGTTTACTGTGCGTATTTGTGTGTGTGTGACAGGAGACATTGAGCTAGTATATTTGCAGGATACTGAGAGAAAAAAAACCCCCCAACAACTTTGTTTTATTATCAGGCACCAAATGTGGGTTGGAAATTGTAAACTGCAGTAATCCAGCCATTGTCTTTATCTGGTACTAGGTACCACTTCCTTCAGGTCAGTGGTTCTCAACCATTTTAGGTGTGATAATGTCCACATCTGACCACTTACCTCAAAGTACTGTGTGTGTGTGTGTGTGTGTGTGTGTGTGTGTGTACATGAATTATGAATAATGAACCCCAAAGAGTGATTCTTCCTTTTTAACTTGTTCACAAGAAAATAGCTATATTTAGACCGATCATATTGCGATCCCTCAGATTTCTTATTGGCATACCACTGAATGAGGGAAATACTGTCACAGCTTACACAATAAATGATACATTTTAGGAATGCACTAACTCCCCTCTGAGTGTGGCAAAAATGTCACAGGTGCTGCAACAAGCCTAGTTCTGACCTCTGAATTATTCTCAGTGCGTTCCTTCAAGGGGCCTGTTTTTAACACACAGCCTACACAGTAAAATGAGTCCAATGTCAATTTTTAAGACTTACGAGCCAAACCATCGGCTCTGTGAGGCTCTACACGTGCCAAGATATTCATAATGAAGGTGCAGAGAATTTGCATGTTTACCATCCCCGTTTAGCGTGTTAGCATCTTAAAAAGTCAGTCAAGAAAGTTATTAAAATTGATCTAAAAAAAAAAGAAATCTAGATTGAATTACTCCTAACCTAAAAAGGAGCAATCTAATAAGCCCTACAGCTCAGGCCAAAATATGAAGCTGTTCTAGCACCACCATCTTGTGGATCTGTTATTTTGCTGCCTGTGCATAGGGGTAGGTATGGAAGCTATAGATACAACCTCAAAAAAGTATTGAGGTACAAAATATATCATAAAGTCTTTCTATAAAAGTAGTTTGAACAGGTTTGGGAGATGGATGCTTGGAACAGTATGTTAGGGGTTAAAAGATCTCAGATGTAGCTTGGAGCCAGATCTACATGGACCATAAAATTAATGTGTGAAATTGGACTAGATCAAAACTAATTCAGGTAATTGGATTCTTAGATGTGTATTCGGTCCTCATTAAAACCTTGGCAGCAGAATTGTGCGTGTGAAGCTGAGCTCAGTTAGCTGATTAAGACAGAAAAACAGGGTGGCAGTCAAGGTGAGATGATCTCAGAATGTACTTAAGTCTCTCAGTGTCATTAAACAGCCTAAGCAGTGCGATGTTTGTGCCTCTCTTTTGCTGATAAAATGTCCTCTCCTGCGGTATAGGAGATGATGATGGGACTGGAGGATAATTTTATCTTGTGTTCATGGCCAGTAACGAGCATTTCTTTCCAAGGACAGTTCACTGACATCATTAAGGCAGCCGTAGCTCAGTATCATTGGTGTAGCTGTGAAAAGAGTTACCATGACAACAAATAATATAACCAACGTACACAGAAGATATCAGTTCAGGATTTTTCAGGGTGGAGTTTTGAGGTGTACCAAACACAAATGCTATAGATGACAATGAGTCCCCTGCCACCACATTTCTTTCAATGTGGCAATTATTAGTTTGTTTAATGTGGTTTGTGCCAATGACAGCAGCACCAACACATCCACGTACTGCCAAAAAGGTTGAAGGATGGAGCTGCGATGAGGACGAATTCTGGACTGGATTCTTTCAGGAACTATTTTCCTCTATTTGTCACTTTTAGGAGTTTCTTTGACGCCAGACGTTGTGTAAACTGAATTCACTACATCCATTTAACTGGTAGCAGCAGGCTGTAATTCAGAGCCGAGGAGTAAAACAAAAAATCTGGTTCAAAGGTTTTTTTGTCACCACCCACCTGTTTCTTGTTTTGCATCTCTTTGTAGTCAATTAGTCTCTTTGTAGCTGTTTTGTGCCACTTTGTCATCGTGTTTTTGTCGCTCTGTGGTTATTTTGTGTCTGGTCGTTTTTCATATCTGGATGTTTTGGCTCTCTGTAGTTGTTTTGTGTTTCTTTATGGTCTTTTTTTGTCTCTTTGTGGTCATTTTTCATGTCTTTTTGGTCATTTTGCATCTCTAGTCGTTTTGTGTCTTTGTAGCCCGTGTGTATTGTTGTGGTTGTTCTGCTCTTATATCCACAGAGACAGTGCACATGTGACATTTCCTTCAGTTTATTAACCTGAGTGTGGACATAGACAAAACTTTATAAAATCAATAGCAACACATTTAGTACAAAGATGCACAGCAATACACATAGTAGTAGTTGAAGTACACAATTCAGCACTGCATAAAAAGTACATTAAAAACATGTCAGAAACATTGACTTAACATAAACAGCATCATATAAATATACATTCGATACATATGCATATCAGAAACTCCTCTTCTGTTTCCACTCTGTAAAGACACTAACAAGCCTTCTCTGACACGTTCTGTGCCATGTAACACTTCTTTCCCTTTCAACAGAATCTCATTAAAATATTTACAAAATCTGATAAATACATAATTTGAGAAGAAAAAAAATCATGCGTTTGTGATCATCAGCATCAGTTTGTAAACAGTGAGTAGATATTGGCAACATGCAGGATGAACCGAAGTCAAATCAAAGGATTTTGCAAAAGCTAGCAAAACGGCCCCATATTTAACAGCCTAATGAGTTCACACAGTATCCCACATCTATCCTGTGTTAGTGCTACAGCTGCCACTACGGCCTCATCCTCCTCTGATACTGTCCTCTTGAATCAAATAAGCACAGTGGAGCAATAAAACCTGCCTATCAGATGACTGGTGATCAAGACTCACCCTGACGACAGAGCCGGGGTGAAGAAACAGTGCTCTGTTCAGGCTCAGGCTGCGAGTCCGCCACATGTGAGCACAAAAGCAAACAGCCTTCATCTGATCCGCTACCTGGAAAGGATCCATAGGACAACAGGAGGGGATTCAACCACTGATATATTTCAGCTTAGAGAGGACTTTACACCGAGGAGTTGTATGTATCACATGGTATCAATCACAAGACACTCACATGCAAAAGAAACGAAAACTACATCCTGATGAATCAAGATATTTTTTAATTTCTCTAAAAAAAAAGGCCAGTGTTTTACCTGCATATTCATATATATCCATATCATTTGGACACACCTGCCATTACTGGAGACATGCAAGGTCCTTTACACATTATCATCATAGTGTGTGTGTGTGTGTGTTCTGGAAAGCTTTACGAAACAGAAAATATCAGTTCGGATGGATTCACACTGGATATTACCAAACATTCTTTAACCAGTTAAAACTTTCCAATTATAATGACAGGGATGTCTTCAATGTTTTGTTTTTTTGTCCACAACTTATTTTTGTTCACAGCTGATATACACACTTTCACTCTGTATTGTTTGCTGTTAACGAGAAGAGAGGTTTTGTTGAGCTATTGTACAGCGTGTGGGCTCTCGTCTTTGGGGCATGTCACTCCGGTGCCGGGTTGGTGGGAGGTAGATTCCGCTGTTTAAAGTACTGGGTGACCTGCTGAGGCAGCTCGGCCAGGACCGACTTAGCAAGGGTCTCCTTGGGTGCCTGACAGAGAAAAAGACCAAGAGAGCACGTTCATGACTGCAAACACACAAAGCAAAATGAAGGCTGAAAAAGGTTAGAATTCTGGTGATTGTGGTCTCTTTTGGTCCCACTTTGAGTGATCTCTCCAGTCAGAGAGCTGGCTGATGGCTGCATGATGTTTACTTTACTAGTGTATGCTCCTCTTTACATTTGTTGGTCTGTTTTTCAAGTCACTTATATCAAATGAAGGAAAAACACACCAACTTGCTCAAACAGTCAGGAAGGAACATAAACTTTACAACTGAGTAGACAGAACATATATTATGTTTTCTGATCCAGCACCCATTGAAAGTGGACTTTGGATGTTTACTTGTTCAGTTTGTTGACATGGAGGAATTTATGGCCAACCTGATATTTTTTCCACCAAAAAAGCTGCAAACTCATTACACTCGAGAGAAAGGAAGTCGGAGGCTAATCTTGTTGGGGGATTAGTTAGCTTCTAAACAGTAAATACAAAGCTTCTCCTTAAAAATGTCATAGTGAATCTGAAAATGTGTTTTTCTCTCTGAGCTTTCCTGCATTCTCTTTTCTGACTTGTCACAGCTGAGGTGTTTCTCCATGGTGCCTTCTGCTTGTCGGAGATGGTCTTTATCTTTTCAGGTGCAATACCATCAATAACTTTCAGTTTGAAAGAGTTTCACGGTCAAAATTATCAAAGAGCGAATCAGCAGAGTCTGGTGTTAACCTTATTGACATGGACATAGCCTGCATAAAAAGACAACATATACGCTAATTTATATACCTTTTCTTGACAGACATCTCAAAGAAAACACCAGTATGGACAGAAAGATCTACTTCCCTGACAACAGTGCTAGAAATACCAACATAAAACACAAAACAGTACTAAGTTTTCTGTCCTGAAAAACACCATTAATCTTTGCCTGAAGTGCTGACACTTGATGAGAATTGCCAATTTTTTTC
This sequence comes from Morone saxatilis, assembly GCF_004916995.1. NCBI lineage: Eukaryota > Metazoa > Chordata > Actinopteri > Moronidae > Morone > Morone saxatilis. Next base: position 20,609,906 of record NW_023340095.1, on the reverse strand, counting down.
AATAATGAACAATCTTTCCATAATGTACTTTACATGACATTTTGGTTCTGAGTAAATTGTGAATCAGATTTATTCAATTTTAGATGCATTCCACATCTTGCCTCCTTGTCATCTGTAACCTCTTGCAATGGCTCTATGATGCCCCCCTTATCATGTACTATTTATTTCCTACAATAGCCAGACCAATACTGGATTTAAAAAAATAAAAAATAAAGTTTAAAAATCTAAAAATAACATATCGGTTGATATATGGTTTTCATAAACACATAACATAAACTTTAATACATTTTAATAAGAACCCCTTAAGAGTTTTAAACACAATATGTACTAAAAATTAGCTTAGTGCTTAGTGCTCTTTGACGGACATAATATGTAATGGAAACACTGTTTCTAAATTATCACAAACATATGTTTGCCAATTCTGTTCTTGTTTCTTATAAAGAGACATACACAGATAGTGATTTAATTTATTGGTCTAGCTCTATTCCCTTTGAAATATCTATAAACTTGTAGAAGACTCTGTCATGTGGAGTCCCTCAAGGTTCAATTGTGGGACCTGTTTAAGTATCCCATTACATGCTTCCACATTATCTATCGGTTTTGCCGTGTCTCTTATCATTGCTATGTTGATGATGTCCAGTTTTATATATTTATGAAACCAGACCACTGGCTATTTTACATAATTATCCTAATGTGATGAATGCCTCGATGTGTCAGTTTTCTGAAGTTAAAAATCACAAATATTTATTTACACCAAATTAGACCCTGCAAAATTCCTTGGTAGGTTTCCTGGCTTCTAACCCAAAGTTGGTTTCCAGAAACCAAGCGGCCATTTCTGATTCCCAATTCAACTTTGAGAAAAATCTCAAGTAAGTTATTCAGTGCTGCATCCCCTCTCGTCTTTTCAACAGCTCGAACAATCAGTTTGGTTTCCTCACATCTGGACTACTGTAATGCATTATTATCTTGTTTAAGTAAATACCCTGTAGCCCAATTAGTTCAAAATATTCCTGCACGATTGCTTACTATGACTCTACAGTGTTCCTATATCAACCTGATGTTGGCTTCGTTGGCTTCTGGTACAATTTAGGGTTGAATTTAAAATAGTTTAATTTACTTTTGAGACAATAAACAAAAAAGGTTCCAAACAACAGCTAGTAACTTAAGACAATCTAATCACCACCAACTACACCAACTTTATGAAGACAGTAATTTGTAGTGAAAGTAAGCCTGCCAACACAGCTAATCATTTTAGGTCACTCTCATTATTAAATTTCCTTGGTCTCAGCTTCATTTCTCCCTCTTCCTCTCTATTATGTCTGTTGCTGTCTCTCACCCTCCCACCGACGCACTGGAATGAAGCCAGCAAACACTGTCTGTTCCTCCCACTACAGAGGAAGTCAGATCGCCCACCACCAGCCCACACACACAGAAAATTTACAAAATTGACCAAAAATGCCTCCTGTGTACAGCCTACAAATGTACACACACAAATCAGTCCATGAGCTCACCTACAGTGCACATGTATGGACACTCACATTAACACTTTTTATATGCGCAGTATGTATGCTCGTCAACACAGAACATTGCACACTCACTAACAGTGTCTCTGTCGAGTCTGAGATAACCAGGCAGCTCTCCTCATCTAACACACTCTGTATGTGTGTGTGGTTTGCGACCAGCTACAATCTGAGTAGCAACAGGCTGCCATTTGGTAACACATTCACACTCAAGACAGCATGACATCATGTGATTAGGTAAAGCCTCTATTGCAGAACTAAGATGGAGTCAAAGTAGCACTGTAAATCACATTGGCAAGTCCAAACATTAGCTTCACAATTTAAATCCGAATAACTCCCTCAATAGTCAAACAATTGTCAAGCAGTTTGGTTTGTTGCAAATCAAGAAATGTATTTATGATACTTGGTTGAGAAAGAAATGTGGCTTTTTATACCAAAATACTTCTTATGTAGAGAGTAACAGTAATACAGTATATATATATACATACATATACCTATACAACTCTATATATATATATATATATATATATATATAGTTGTATATGTACTGTATATCTAAAAAAAGATGTAAATAGGCCTTCAACAAACACTAAAGTTGAAGGTTTCATTTTACATTACATTTATAGTAAAATATTAATATTTTGCTCACTTACATTTTAAGTCACAGTCCAGTGTATCAGCATGGTTGTGCAGTGTAAGAGTTATACATCCTGATAAACCAGTTTTGTACATCTGAAGATAAAAGCACTAGGGAATTGATTTACACAAGAGAGATGACCAATAGGCAACAAATTTAGCTCTAATCTCCTATAAATATATAAAAAGATTGATGACTGATGAATAATAATAATAATTTAACATGGTGAACTATTCAGCAGATATGGAGGAACATTAGCATTTATTTGGAGTCTTTTTTTTTGGCCACTTGATGAATGTAAGTCCAATAATCACTCTGTTTTAGCTCTGTTTTTGGTCTCTTTTGGTAGAATAAAGTGGACTCTTAGGGCTTGCTCGGTGAAGCGCTTGTCACAGCCTAAACTTTGAAGTGCATTGTACTGTAAATATACCTATTAATATACTTATACTGAAATAATATGAAATACTTTCAATCAAGACCTTGATATTTCTCGAGACTTCTCTTTGAGTGAGACTACCTTGAACACACAGCAGTTCAAGCAAATGAACAGAGACCTTTTAATTTCTCTGCCAGTCATTATCAAAAACAAAGACTTTCAATGGACATATAGGGATGGTGACCAATTGCTCATAAGGATTACACTGTAGCCGGTTTGTGGCTGCAGGCTGCAGCTCTCTCACTCAATACTGGACCCAACTCAAAACGCCTTAAGTAAGTAGCACAACTTTCACTTCTGGGATTGGAACTCATTTAAAAAGACCACTGGATAGAAAAAACATACAAAGGCCCTGGAAACTATTTTCTCCATCAGCTTACTATTAGTGATGGGAGCCTACATGAACATAAAGTTGTCTACCAAAGTTTTTTAAACCATCTTTTCACACATTTCTGTCCGTGCTGTTTTATCTGAGCTCTTCTCACTGGTTTGAAGCGGGCAGCTACTGTGACACCTATATAAGTTTTGAGGATAGCAATTATACCCATTTAAGAGAACAAGGATCTCAGACTGTACCTTGTGTGCAAGACTGTTAGACTGGGCGTTGCTACATAGCATAGTGCAATGAAAAAATGAAAATGAAGTATCTGGAAGTTAAGACTGAACGTACCTGACACCAATCTAAATTCTTAATTGTTTTTTTTTTTTTTACAGTAAACCTCAACCGTTTAGTACAAGCAGTTTCTTTCTTTCTCTCTTTTTTTAATGTGCTTACAGGCTCCGTGTCATCCCCCTGGTTTTCATTGTGTAACAGCCTGACAGAAGTACTCACATTACGGAAATCCCTGAAAGGGACGAACTGCACAATGTCCCGAACAGCCTCCTCTCCTGTGTTGGACCTCAAAACGCTGGCGTCTCCATCTAAGAACTCCATGGCAGCAAAGTCTGCGTTACCCACGCCGATGATGATGATAGACATGGGTAGCTTTGACGCCTGTACGATGGCGTGACGTGTCTCGTCCATATCGCTAATGACACCGTCTGTTATAATGAGGAGAGTGAAGTATTGCTGCAGAGGGGAAGAGGGGTTGTGCAAGGGGAGAGATGGAGAGAGAAAGGAGGGAGAGAAGACACAAAGGGAAAATAAGAAATCACATTTTTATGTGATGTTACTGATGCATCTCAAATTTCAGTTACTTGAAATTTTCATCAAGATAAAAAAGAGAATCTGTTACAATATAATGATTATGGTGTCAAGAATGGTAAGCAGAGTGATATAGTGTTGTGGAAGTGGAGACGGAGGGCGAGGACAAAGACAGACAAGGGCTAAATCTGGAAAAAAAGCAATAAAGGAGTGTTAGGAGTGACAGGAGCTGGACAACACTGCACGAGGGAGAGAAAAACAGAAAACAGAATGAAAGCTTTTCTGCATTAGAGCAAGTTGGGCTCCATTCATATGACAGAACACACCATCTGTTCCTGGGAAAAAAATGATGGAAGAAAAAAGAGAAAAAAAATGAATCCAGTGATGAAAAAGAGAAAGAGCATACAAACATATAAAATGATAAATGAAGCACTTTGAGGACACAATAAATACACTCATAAATACTAGCATAGGACAGATGATGCAAAATACCACATAAGGAGGAGGTTGGGGTGGTGGAGGGATGAACAGCAGTGGCATGAGTGCGATCATTAAAGTAAACAGTGATAGTGTCTCTCATATACTCTACACCTGCCTGAATATGACACACAGCAGCAAATGAGCCAATAACTGTGATGCTGATCAGCCAGTACAAGAGCATATTCTGCCTGAACTGAGGCCATGCTTGATTTCAGTAAGAATTGACCACTTATATCAAATAGTTATAGAGTTAGATTTGGCTGTGCTGTTTGAGGGAGTTCTCAAAAGGCCAGATGTTACTGAAAATGCTCTGCGGTAATGGTTAGATATAAGGCAGATCATATACAGGCACACACACACACACACACACACTCAAAGAACATGCATCGGTTCTGTGTATTTGAATGTAAATGGTTATCCTATGATAATAACAGACAACGTGGAGACCACGCTGACTTTACTCGGAACAAAATCACACTTCCATTTTACACACACACAGAAACACACACGCAGGGAGGGCTCTGAAGCCTGTCTCTTTAATGTGCTAACAGCAGCGCTCATTAGAGAATCATTATCACATAGACAGACAGGGTCGCTCACACACTGGGCCACGCACAAACTGTACTGGTTCGCAGCCTGTGTGTGTGTGTTAGTGGCAGGAGTGTGTTCGTACACAGTCACACAGTCTGCAGTCGCAGGTTCTCTCATTATCTGAGGAACAAGAACACTGAGCACAGAGCAGCAGCCGATTTGTGCAGCCTACAACCTACCCACCCACTTGCGCCAACACATACACACACACACCAGTCTACCCACTACCCCAGCATGTGGTCCACACACACTTCTGCTGCGGCTGTCACATCTCATTGTCTGTTACTCCTTCCTATGTTCCACCCCTGTTTGAACTCACTGTAATGTAAAACAAGAAAAGGGTCTGCAATCATTTCCTTACAGAAACAAAAGGATTCTGGCACACAACTCACAGACAAGTACAATCCTTTGTGTATTTCGCTCATGTATTTGTTCTCCACAGGGTGACAGGGTACAATTAGGGACAAAAAGCACCGTGGGAGCATAATGATACCCAGCCACTGCACTCTCTTTAGATATAGGCAGGAGACATGCCACTAGATATATTCAAGAGGGGCACGTGTACCATTTGTTGAAAGTTTGCAGATCCGAACCACCTGAGAGTGCTGCACATTGGTACATTTTTCTTACAGGTGATTTCTAACCCCAGTGTTGCTGTTTGTCATCTCTCTTGCTGCCCTATAAACATCAGCAACACAGTTTGTGCCCCTGCTAATCTTGTCCAAGCGGCAGAGTAGTCTTGCAGTCTGAAACTTGATCTCAAGTACAAAACATCAGAGTGCGCAAGCGTAAACTGAAACAGAGTGAACCATGGACAGGGACAAGTGTTCAGCTCCAGCTGCACAGCCTGCTGTTTCTTAATGGAGGTGTCTTTTTCTTATGGAATGACTGCTTCTTTCATTTTGCATTGCTAGCTCTGAATTTGAAAGACCAAACATCTGAAATTAAAATAAGTATGGCTTGATTTGACTTTATTGGGGTTGCAACCCAGGGTCTTTGACAGTGCTAACCACTGCCTCACAGTAAACACATCTGTGGTTCCAAAGGCATAAATACCTCTCTTATTTCGGTCCCCAAGCGACAGATTTAGAAGCTGTGCTCGAGCGCCAGCAGTGATTACACATTTAGTTGTGATTTGTCTCTCAGTGGCCAAATATTTCTCATTCAAGACTTGTGTATAGCCAAGGTGAAAAAACTACTTCTGGTGCAAATAGCAATGGAAATGTTTGGAAAAATTGTGCTGCAGGTGGGACCAAACAGTGGCTTTGATTAGACATGCAAAAGAGAGTAAGAAAAGTAAGAAAATGAAAATGAAATTCCTCAGCAAGAAATATTGTCTCAGAAATTGGAATATTAACCAGATGATCTTTCAAGTCACCGTATGACTTCAGACTCCTCGTTCATTTCAGCGAGACCACTGCCTGTGCAGAGGGCTCCGGTTCGAAAAGTGGGGTTATCAGGCAGTAATTTGATCCTGGGGCAACATTTGTCACAGCACATTCCAATGTCACTTTGCCTGGACAAATATATGAGATTACATTCTGGGTAAAATGTATAGTAGGATCTAACATGTAGCATTCTTTCATTCATTGAGACAGAGGAGCAACTTACTGCTTTCAGTTTTCAGTGTAAAATCCAGTGTCAGAGGAAAATAATTAGCATCTGATAAGCTTTTAAACTGGACTCAATATTTCCTTATTGATGTTCTAACCAGTATGATTTTATTGAAACCATTAACAGTTCCTACCTCAATGAGACTGTACCGCAGCTTGAGGAATACTGTATGACTTCCTACCAAGAAATTCTACCAAAATAGAAAGCCATCATGGGTGTGAGACTGAGCCTTAGGCTTGTTCTTCATTTGGACTTTATGTGTTACTGCCTCAGATACGTAATCCAGTGGTTGGATTATGATGGAAGTACTGTATGCAGAACTGTATACTAGTTTTGATTAAAACTAAACTCAGACTACAGGTGTACCGCTAAACGTATTTGTGATGTATTAGCTGGAAACATGTTTCGGAATTTCACAGGGACCACAATAGTGCCTTGAGATAAATGCTAACTTCATGCTTACAGGCTCACAGCGACAATGATAACATGCTGCTGTCAAGCAGGTATATTGTTAACCATGTTCGCCATCTTATGTTAGCATGCTAATTATCACTAAGCACAAAGTACAACTGAGACAAATGGGATTGGCATTGGCTTTGCAGGTATTTGGTCATAAACCAAAGCATTGGACAAAGTAGAAGTTTGGCCTGATGGTGAAAAGTGGATCCCCAAAGTGATTACAATTCATCCTGAGGGGGACATTAATGCGAGTACCAAATTTTACAGCAATCTATCCAATAATTTGTTGAAACATTTCTCTTAAAACCACACATATCAACCTCCTGGTGGTGAGAGGATAACTCAGGGCATCACAAAAGTCAATAGGATTCATTCTCTGCCACCCAGCGAATATTACCATCCCTACAGCCACGCTGCTAGCACAGAGTCAGATATGTGAGTGAGTGGACAGGAGTGGAGGAAAACTACAGATAAAATGACACAGAGGAGAAAATGAGATGGAGGATACGTCCATATCATGCTGTTAAGCCCAAAAATGTGTGAAATGCCCGGTCAGTGTCTCATCTGAAAAGAGGTGTGAGATGGAGGAAGAGAAGACAGAAGTTGTCACTCCAGTCTGTCACCTTCCTCCCTGACACTCTGGTCAATGTGCCATGACTCGGAGCCAACAGATGCACACACTTGTTTGTCCCGTCAGTCATCAAACAGAGTAGATAAATTACGACAGCCACTCACTTCTGACTGCTCTTCTACTACTGTAGTGAATAATATTATTTAGTGGCATGTGTGTGTTTTCTTGGTGGAATCTGACCTACAAAATGATAACGAGAATCAATCTGACCACTGAACCAAAAAGGATTACAGAGACAGAGACATCTCCAGAGGCAGAGGGAAAAGAGAGGGTGGTGTCTGTTTTTGTCTCAGAGGAAAAAGTATGAATGTACAGTGGCTCATAGTTCATAACTGCTCATACACACAAAAACACAAGAATGTGGACAACAAACCACTACAGAGAGCAAAAAGGAAGGAACCATGGTAAATATCACTGGACAGAAAACTCAAGGGAAATGGTTCAATGATTTGGCACCAGGCAGGGTAAAGGTAAAGCAGAGAACACAGTAAGTGAGGTATCACAAGATGAAAGAGGATATCAGTGAAGGGATCAAGTAATCTTAAAGAGTTGTTTGATGGCTCTGAGAAGGGTACAGAGTCTTGTGAAGAGATGAAATCAGAGGGTAGTAGAGAATTATACGATGTGTTAGCTGTCAAATCGTTCACAGTGGAGAGGAGCAGTAATCTTTGAGCAACAAAGCAGAAAGTACAATATCACTTTGAAAAGAAACAAAGAGTTTGAGATTCTGTAATAAAATGTGAAAGGAATTTGGAATTGTCATGCTATTTTTTTCCACTCATCCAACTTGTGGATGTATTTGCTTGTATATCAAGAAAGCTATAAATGAAATTGTTGGTTCAGTCTGGTAGAAGAAAAGCAGATTTGTTCAATGTGCTGTTTGACTGATACAGAAAATCAATTTTGTATTCTTGTGCAGTTTTTACTGAGCATCGCACAAGCCTTTGTTCTGTAAGATATAAACAGATTCTGTGGTGGAAAATATTAGTACAATATTAATAGAGTATATTTGGAACAATAAGAACAGTTTCCTCTTCTGTAAACACTGAGTTTAGTGTTAGGACAAACCCAAAAAGAACATTGTGAAACACCTTGACACGAAACTGGAAACTCCTAGAGCCAGCATCCGTTTCTGTCGAAGTTAGATAACATGTTGAATTGTAAGGAAAATTGATAACTAACCAACCGCTGATGAGAAATGACCAACTGCTGACGAGAAATGATGTCAATGAGAGCTATAAGACTAAGAGCCTCGATAGAGGTGTGATGGTTCTGTGGTTGTTCTGTGATTGTACTTGGTTTTCTCAAGAGTTCTTTGAACTGTATTGTATCGATTTGAATAAATCCTGCAAAGTCTGTTCACAAACTTCTTTCTCCATGCATTTTTCCAACATAATTGGCGAACCAGCCTGTGCTCTTGGGGGGGCCGGGGGCCTACGCTGCTGCACGGGTGAAATCTCCAGCGCTATAAAAAAGGTAGGACAGTTTTTCTCTGTTATGGAGCTTTCACTCGTGTCTTGTGCGTGTGTTTCTCCTCTGGCCTGTCCAGAGCTAGATCCTAATGGTGACAGAGTTCGGGGTCGGTCCTTTTGTGGTTGTCTGCGTGCACACAGAGAATGACTGCTAAACTGAATGTTTGTTAAATCTGACTCTAAAAAGTGATAGAGCAACCAATTGGAGAGCAGAATCAGCGGTTGGATTGTTTGTCCCGGGACACACAGAGAGAGAGGAAAGGAGTTTGTGGCAAGTGGCCAAGGCCGTCGTTTAGGCCTGTGAGGAGTTGTAAATCAAGAGCTGTTTAAAGTGAAGAGGTTAACCTGTGTTGTTGTGAAGTAAAAGTACTGACGGCCGAGTAACACACGTTCTGCAGAGCCCCGCCCAGGCCATTCATGCGTTGGACCAGCATGATGCTGAGGTAGTCGGAGGCTGGAGTTAAGTTTTATGGAGTGTATCAGAACCTGTCCTAACTTGCAAATCTCTTCCAGAGCTCGCCAAGGGGCAAAACTGTTTTAGGCGGCGTTATAACACGTGAAGTTTATTCACTAGACAAGGAGAAGGGCGGCGACGGAAAGGGCTCTATTGTAATAAAACGAGAAAAGCCATTCCAGTTGGTGCTCGGTGACTCCGTACATAGCGTTGACTTGTCCATATATGTACGTGTAATGCAATAACTCCAGTCCTAGTGGGCAAAGTAAGTACAATAGTCGTATTAATAAATACCTGTTAGATGTTGCTCAATTATAGACCTCATTGACTAAATAAGATTAGGCATAAACCATTGTAACAGGAGGATTGGTGAAGAGGTCATCAGAAAAGAGTCGACTCGACCCTCCAGGGTTCCCGGTTAACCCTAAAATTCACAGAGCCACTGGTGCACTGTGCACTGTGGACACACCCAGTGTCCGTGCCTAGCAGAGGAGAAAGTGGTGGCCAGTAGACTGATTAGAGAGCACCAACATTCCCGAATCCAACACCTCCTGGAAAAATCTGATTGCAAAAAAAATAAATAAAAAAATAACTATAATCAGTGGTATACTGAAATCACAAATCCCTATATCAGACTGACTGCTACAAAGACTGACTGACTTGTGAATAACCTTCATGCATGTCTTCTAAATTTAGCTATATCTTGAAAATAAACTAATTGCGTGTGGATGAATCCAATGTCTGTGTGTGTGGCTGCAATTCAGTGTAAATTGCTAAAGTGTGTTCTAACCCTAACTCATATGGCAAAGTGATTTGATACATGTGTTTTGTGCTGGCATATCGTGTAACTATTGTGTAAAATTTATTCTGAAGTTAAGTGAAACAACATAGTTGAGTAGGTGAAGTAGACGGACCAATAGACCGGTGGAAAAGGAATAATTTGGTTGTGATGGTGTAAGAAACAGTTGAAATAGAGAAGTTGTTAAGTTCCAATAACTGTGAGTCAAAGTAGGAAAATAGGGAAGATTTACTAAAATACTCAATTAATAAAGGAATATTTTATTTTATCCCATACAACGCCGAAGAGTGTAAATATATGCTGCGCGCAGATGTTCATGCTTTGAAAGCTCAGAAAGACTGCCAATACAGCATCCGGTCGAGAGCTGCTCAGCCCATAGCTCCACCTATTTGGCCAAAGACACAGACACTTCCCGTGCACTTCCGGCACCACAGCAAAGGGGAGTCGCAAGCTCGCTCACCCCCGCACTTCTCCCTCTCAACTGAGCAGGCTGACTGCTCTGACTACAACTTTTTGTTGTTGACGAAAGTGGCAACAGCCACAACGTGATGGGCCATACACAGTGGTGCGAGCAACTCCGACTGCAGTCCAGGTGGAAGGAAATACAACCTGGTATCATTTGAGCCACTGTACAAAAGCCTCGGAGAACAAAAACAAGGGCAGTATCAAACTGATAGACAATACTGACCAAAATGACTGTGTGGTGCATGCTAAAACTCAATGACATTCTGTTGTGGGTGATGCCAGGCGAACTGAGAAAGCCGAGGATGATGCTGTGGAGCCCCAACAAGGCCTCAGGAGATCCAAAAGGCGGGTCCCCGGCAGCCGTGGGAGGAGCCCAACTCAGTGAATCAGATGAGTACGATGCAAAAACACTTACACCAACCCAGACAGTGCTAGAACCCATATCACGTAACAAGGCTTATCCGGTCTTACTCGTGACTACGATTACACATATGACTCAAATGAATACGTGACTACAATATGTGACTTATATACTTAAATGACAAAAAATGAATTACTCATGAATACAGGTGTAATACCAAATACCAAATGTAATGCCACACCCTCAGTGTGCAAACCGCGAAAACCCTGTCGGCTGATGTTTCATATCTCTAAATTCTGTCCAGGGAAAGTCGGTCTGCAGCCCCTCCCGCCGGCGGCCATACACTGCAGGCGTGTCACCCCACAATCAGTTAACACACAAGTACAGTTACACATAATAATGTTTGGTTACCAGTGTTCAATGGATATATTGATCAATACCATGCTTATAGATTACCTGTAAAATGTAAATAAAAATGATTACACTTGACACAACCATGATATATGATATGAGTTATAAGGTATTATACTGTTTATATGTGTTACACTCTGTGTCCTGTGTGGTGCTTAACAGTCTTTTAGGAATCCTTCTTCATTTTCAGTTTTCCATGCGTCCCATGTCGTTCTCAACCTAAAAGTTCACCTGTTACCTCATTGAATAGTTCAACTGTCCTGTTTAGAGCCCAATGATCTCTGTTTCGTCGAACTTCTGTCTCCATGCATTCAAACAATATTGATTTTGCAAATGTGGATGATGCGCCAAGATTGTGTTGGCTGTTCGCATATGAAACATGTAGTTTAGCTAGTTAGAAAAAAATGGTATGTTGGTATGTAGCAGTTGTTTTCAGTGTACAGTTCATTTGAAATGCTGTTATTTTGAAAAAGTTTTTTATCCTTTTTTGCTCTTTGTTATTTTTTGGGTTTAGTTTTTTGTCTATATGTATTACTGGAAGATATGTTTCTGTAAAACAGTGGTTTTCTTGTAATCCCATGTGGGATTGGTCGGATGTATGGCATGACACAGAAATAAAAACTAAACTAAAATGTATAACTGTGCTTTAAAAGGGGCATTATTAATTAATTTGTGGATTTGAACTGATTAAACACATACACATACATTATTATTATTATTACAATATTTATTAAGATAGATTTGTGTAGAGTATAGCTACAAAATGTGGTGCTTTTAGTTTCTCTCAACATTTTTAGATGCAAAGCCTCTCTGTGAGCTGTAGGACAAACTTACTCACCCACTCACAGGTCACGATTAGCTATTTGTGTTGCAATATGTTGTTTGCAGTCATGTGATTGTGACACTTGAAATTCAGAATGAGCCAGTATATGAAAGGCAGAATGGATGAGATGGAAAGATGAAACTGTGCTAGCCATTGTTTACTCATTGTGACGTCCCAGTCAACGTGTGTGACATATGGAATCGGCAAATTCATTCTTCACCTATTTGGAGATCACAATGACCTTTGACCTGTGAGTCAAAAGTGTCAGCAGTTAACTGTCAGACCAACTGTGAAATGTCTGTCAAGCCCACCAATTCATCAATGGCACCTCTGACCTTTGACGACCAAATAATTCAGTTCACCAGAAGTTTCCTCAAGGGATTTCTGAGATATTGCTTTTACAAGAATGGGACGGACAGACACCACTAGTGTGGCTAAAACAATAAAACTGAATAAAACACTGTTCTTTTACATCTAACAAACCTTACAGTGGAAACAATTCAACTAAAAGATTAGAAAGATATGACAGTGATGGTGCCTGCTTCAACTCAAGGAACGAAAGAAACAGTTTAACCAGGAGAAGCTGTTGGTGGAGCTACCAAGGGCGTAACCTGGGGGACCCCAGTTTGCAGAGTTTCTTATGGAGTTGTGTAAAATTAGCAATTTGGATGAATTTGTGCAGATTATTTCCTGTGAATATTGATCATAGATGAGTTTTCCTGATATGTTTGTACAATTCGCTGTCTGTGAATATAGCTTGTGTTCAGGTTTTTAAAGAACTTAAATACAAATCTAAACTTGACAAATATAAAATGACAATTTCATTTAATTATTTTTTACAGAAATGAACAACATACTGAGATATAGGACTACTGTGTATATTTTTAAAGTTTGCTTACACCCCTTACAATCAAGAAGGCCTTGCGGCCCCCTGCAAAGCTTTGGCGACCCCCAGGTTGGGAACCACTGACTGAGACCATCCTGCATGACAAAGTGGAGAATTAAAACCAAATAAAGAACCAAATAAGGTAGATTTCCAATGAGCATAAAGTCCACTTGACCTTTGCCCTTCTGCCACCCTCATGCCAAATTTTCCACTTCAACATAACAAACCTAAAACTCTAATGACCTCCCCAGAGGGTACATTTCGGTCAATATCTGTGCATATATTGGCAGGATTGTAATGAAATGTGCAGGTGATACACAACTACTCACAGACAGGAAGAAGAGCTGAGTTGATTGGCCGATTGGTTGGAGTCCATGCATTTTTTGGGGTGATTTTATTTTACAGTTTTTACAACAGCTTTAAAACAGCTGTAGAGCCAGAATAATTTCACATCTAATTGCCGTGGGTTTATTCCGACTAGTCTGACGACTGGGAATACAGTAAAGAGGTGATTCACTGAGGCTCTAACCAGGACTCTGGCGTAGAGCCACAATATTTTCAGATTAGGTAGTTAGACAGCAGAGTTTCTGATTGTCAGAACTGTGCAAAGACATATTAAAGACAGTTTGGTGAGTTTTATTTTGTTTCTATCACATTTGAATGAAGTGTGTTTTAAAATTGCTTAATAAGGTCTTAGAAGGTGTGCGGTTGTATTTTTCTGTTTATTGAGGACAAAATGTGTTTCTCTTTTCCTTTCTTGACATTTGGTGACTCTATTTTGTTTATTAAAGCTATGAGAATTTGTTGCACATAGCAAACTCACTGCTCATCTCTCAGCTGCAATTTATCAGCAGTCACCGGTTGTTGGACTGACGGTGGCTGGTCGGAAAATTTGAACATATCGCCCAACCCTGTTACATACTGTATCATCCCCTGAGTCTCATCTTTCTTGTTGGAAGAATAATTTAAACCTGGAAAGGCAGATAAATAGGTAAGCTGTCACCTACCGCTGCTTTCTCTTGCTGAAGTGCCTGGGCAGCAAAACGTGCTACATGGCTGATGATTGGAGAAAAGTTTGTCGGGCCGTAGAAACGAATGTGAGGGAGACAGGCGGAGTAGGCCTGGGCAATACCCTCCACACCTACACACAGGGAGACAGAGAGAAAGAATTTTAATTCCAACACACCTTAAAATGTATTAATTGAGGGCCAGAAGCTTGTGAAAACATGTTATTGTTTCTCATCAGTTATTTTTATTAACAACCAGATTATAGACCTTTTTAACCCAGCAAGGTTCTGTTCCATTTAGTGTAGTGTAGTTTAGTGTAGAGCCTTTCCAGTTAGCCAACATGCATTACAGCAGCACCCTGACTCGGTTTGACCTGAATGGAACTGAACCTTAATTAGTATCAGTGGTAACCTGTGTGTTTACCTGGATATTTATGTCAAAATGGCTGCTGTGAAAAAGGTCTATTTAATGTGTGTCATTTGATGAACACAAGCCTCCTGTCTCAACGACCTGCATATCTCTTTGTTTCTTTAAGGGGATTGGAAACACTTGCAAATTAAACACAGGTGTTTAGTTTTTCGTGTTTATTTCTTGGTATGATAGTTCTCTTTATTCCCATCTCAGTTTGATAAAAATATGCACTTCAGAGTAAAAAATGCTAGGAAAATTGAAGATATTTCAAAATACTGTATATTAATAGATCATAACAAATATGATGTTCACTCCTTGTTAGGATGGTTGCATATTGCACTTTATATTAAGAAGGTCTTAAATAGCACCACTTTGTGACTGCAGTCCTCCAAATCGGCTTTTATTGTTTGGCCATTTTAGAGTGCACTGGAGGCTGTATTGGCCTTTTCAAGAAAAGATGAGCTGTAATGTATGTAGCAGTTAATCTTTTACCCTAAAAAGAAATGCTGTCTGTGGAAGCAAATGTTTTAATAACGACAAGCCGTATACATAATTTGAAGGAGCACACAGAACTTAACGTTTCAACACAGGTCTTCTTCAGCAGAGGGCTGAGTATCAGTGTTCTTATTGAGCATAACCTCCTGCATCTGTCAGACGAATTTATGTTACACTATTTCATTCAGTCTCTCAGTTGTATTCTCAGCAGTTGGTACTCAAGTCGTTTGCATTTGTCAATAAACACATTTGTATCCTACACATTTCAAATGCTAATGGTTTCGTTCACAGATCCAAATACACTGTATTAAAAATAAATGTTTACTTTGTGGTTTATTAAAACAAGGTGAAAGATTTCAAAATCTGTTCAATTTTAATAAGGATGAAGGTGCTCTGTAAGGCTGTACCTGACCACAGCGGTGCTAAATGCTGACATCAACATGCTGCTCACCATAACAAAGGTAACATGTAATAATGTGATAATGAAATAAGTATAAATGTTTACCTAATTTACATATTAGTTTAGTATGTGAGCATGCTAGCATTTGCTAATCAGCACTAAAAAAAGCTGAGGTTGATGTCATTGGTTTTGCTTGCTTACTCTATCAGCCAAAATGTGTGAAATGCTCAGAGAGCATTTGTAAAGATGCTCAGATCATCCAGATCATATGCTATCTTGAATTGCTAAGTCAAAGAAAATTGAACTTGCTGTACATTTTTACAGATATCATCCAAAAAGCTTCTACATGGGCTGGTGGGGAGTCCCAGGCATTTCACTTCTTTAGATTTGCACACAATCAAATAAATGTAGATGCACTTATCTGGATCATTCACTGGTCTGGACAGGAGCAACTGTTTGGTGTCATAGTGTGCACTGGCATTCATACTGCCAATTTAGACAAATGCCCTAAGTAGAGTGTAGGTGAAGTGTGAAGGTGTTATTTACTCAGACTCAGCAAGACACTCACAGAGGAGTGCAGCACCTGCTACTGTCACATGATCTGGAGATGGCATGTTTATTTTTTTGCTGGATGTCCTGTATTCTTGTTAAACTGAAGAATACTCCAGTTTTATACCGCAGTAGTGTTCTATTTATTTCTAGGCAGCCACAACAGCATTGTAGCCTTATGAGTGGATGTTTATAGAGAAAATGGGACTATATACTGTCCTTTAATTTTGACTTTCTGAATTCTGTTTCAGCCTCTCAGGCAGTGGTGGCAACCTTTCTGTTGTTGCAACACTAGTGTAGACATATTTTATGCCTGACAGTATCGTTGTAGGAAAATAACATAATGTTTTACATCTTTATAGAGAAAGAAACAGCTTAGTACCTCTGTTAATGCAGCTGGCTGGCAGAAGGTGTGGATACAGGCCACACAGAACACAACAATCAATAAGCAACAGTGTTTTTGGCTGATGCTATTATTAGTGGAATAGTGTTGTAAACAGAAAACTAGTCAGCATGTTAGTGAGGCATTGAGCGCAAGCAAAGGTTCAGCTGGCTCTTGTTAATGGTTAAGTTAAGTCAAGTTTGTTTGTATCAATATAAAATACAATGTCATGTCGCAATGGGCTTTACAGGCTCGTATTAGCATAACATTTTAGCCTATAATACGACAAGATATAGAAGCAACATTGACTTTTTGTAGATATTGCAGTTCAGAAATGCCAGAGATATGTTTGAGGCAATTTAATTCAATTCAATTCAATTTCATTTTATTTGTATAGTGCCAATTCATAACAGAAGTTATCTAAGGGCACTTTTCATATAGAGCAGGTCTAGACCGAACTCCTTATAACATTTACAGAGACCCAACAGTACCACCATTTAAGATCATAGGTTTATGCTCAGCTCATATACGTATCAATACTGGTGCCAACCTATCAGTCAGTCTGACAAAATCAAAAGGAAATTGAAGCATGATGTGAAAATGAGAAAATTAAATTTTTTATATTTTCAAAGGTTGCAGAAGGGTCATCGATGTGACTACTGCACAGTAGCTCACCTGAACAGAAGGGGTTAGTGGGGTTAAAGTTGATGGCAAATTCATGTGACACCTGAGGAGACAGGAACCGCAGAGAACAAACTACACTGTAAAATATTGTTGAGAAATACTGTCCATTTCTCCCACACTTTCTCCCTCCCACCCTCACTCGCTCTCTCTCTGTTCACCGCTCTCTCTCCTTTGTCCTTTTCATCAGCTCACTGCCATGGCAACACAGATGGGTTGACAGTTACGTAATCATGTGAATATGCATGTATAATGCTTACAGTTTTATCTGTGTGTGTGTGTGTGTTTGAAAAATGCATGTATAATACAGACTTGTTTTAACTGTAGGTTTACATATGACACCCCTCCCCTCTTTTTCTTTCTCTCTTTCACTCTATCTGTCACACACACACACACACACACACACCACCACACAGCACAACACACGTATCTTACATATCGTTGTCTTAGCTCACACAGCAACACACGACACACACACACACCACACACACACACACACACACACACACAACAATAACAACAACAACAACAGCACTAACAAATACACACATACCTTCCAGTCTGGTGGGAGTTGGGCTCCAAATCCCAGAGCAGGAAACATTTTGTCACTGAGGAGAAAACCATGGCAACAGATTGGAACGTTAGTTAAACCTTTTTCCATTTTTTTCATCCAAATTCAACAAGCTGGATTTAGACAGCAGAGGAAATCCTGTTACCCTTTTCCACAAAGAAACACATTCAAAGACATTTGCAGAGAAACAAGCAGACAGCTGGTAGAATAATATGAAGCAATATTGTAAAATTGCTTCTCACCAAGACAAGGGGAGGATGCACAAAGATTCTGACGTATTGTCTTTTTGACCAACAGAGATTTTCCTGACACTAAAAAATTGCTGAGAGAGAAGAGTTACCTTAAATATTCTTAACAACGCCACCTCTGTATTACTGGTGGTCTTCATTATGTTTTCAGTGACAGAAGGTCTGAAAATCATATTTGTAACAAAGCAGCTGGTTGTGTGTGTGTTGGTGTGCACCACTGACGCCCATGTTCAAGCTCCGCACGGTGGTTATGGAGTAGATGATAGGATTAAGATGGATATTAGGAACTGGAAAAACAGTAAAGCCCACAGTGATGTACACTGACAGAAGGGAAACCATTTCTTTGTTACTGCTGACTGTCACTCTGGTGCTTGTAAAGACGCTCTGAGACATATGATCATTGTCTTTTTCGTACTGTCCCAGGTCCATCTCATGCTTTCAGTGAATTTGATCCCCTAGAGAGATCACAACATCTGACCAGTGTGTAGGAGGTGATTATACACTAATGAAAACATGGTAATGAATATTATATTCCATTTCTGCCAATAGATCCTTGAGACTGGAGTCAGCTATCTTAAGATCCATTCCTCCAGTCCTAATTGATTAAAAAAACGGCAACTACCAAGAAGGCTGCATTATATACTCACGTATCATAGTCCTGTATGATTTGTCCCACAGCCAAAATTGCGGCGAGATACTCGTTGCTGCCCAGTGGGTTAATGTAGTGGAGGGAGGACGGCTCCCGAGGGTTCCCATTAGATGCTGTGAAGTCTATACCGACCTATGGAAAAAGAGAGACGTGACAGATTCTTGAGGTGCATTCTTTTACAATAGAGATCATTTTAATTGTCCTAATCTTTTCCACTAAGTATACACAAACAAAGCAGGATTACCTACAATAATGGGAAGGCAGGTGAATTAAGGCAGCAGCAGCAAACTTAAATTTTTTTTTTTTATACAGTTTTCCTTCAGTGAAACACTTTATTCTGATAAGAACCCATAAGGCAAAATGAGTTCTGACACAAGCTGGGACTTTTAATAATGTTATATCATCTAAATGTGGCACGAGTAATTAAATGTCAGCTCTTAATGTGACACTCATTGATGCCTCTGTCACCTAACTGGAGCTACTGATAGTTTAAGTTTGTTTCTCTGTTCAGAGGGCAGTAAAAGTGCAATAAATCTACATAACTACAACTAACTTAGTATTCAAATTCACAAAGTGAGGCTGATTCCGCTAACATCGCCCTTTTTGCCCAACATCACAGGCATAGCTGTTTGGTTCTGTTGCTCCATACTGGTAACATGGTCTGTGTTCACATTTTCAAAAAGAACAACCTGATAACTCAGAAGACACTGAAAAAAAGAGATTAAAGGACCAGTGTGTAGGATTTAGGGACATCTAGCGGTGAAGTTGCAGATTGCAACTCCCTCGCTTCACCCTCCTCTTCTAGGCACAAAGGAAACACAAAAAAAAAAAAAAACACCTCTATCTGGAGACAGTGTTTGGTTTATCTGTCTATAGAAACATGTCGGTTCAACATAGCGGCCTCCACGGAAGGCAACCCACAGAGTCTATCGATACAAATGGGTGATTCTACGGTAGGTAACAATTCTTATGTTCAGGTGATTAAACAGTAATGAAAACATAGTTATAAATATTAAATTATATTTCTACCAATAGATCCTCCTAAATGTTACACACTGGACCTTTGAGGGTTCAATATGAAACAAAAAAAAAGGTTCATACACTTTCCACCTTCAGTGTATTTATAAAATGTGAAGCGAGGGTCTGAAGAAAAAAAGAGAGAAACTGCAGCTGTTGGTTCAGTGTCTGAACAGCTGGTCATCTAAGTAAGAGAGTGAGAACGTTGACAGTCTCATTTTGAGAAAAATGCACCACTTACATTCCTTGTTTGAGAGCCAATTGATATGATTTAGTTGTTACTGTCATCCATTTTTCATCTCCACAATGCATTTTGTGCCATGATACATCATTACAACTGGGGATGTCCGACAATATCGGCCCTCCGATATTATTGGCAGATATTCACTAAAAAATGTA
>NW_023340095.1:20584644-20589813 GCF_004916995.1 Morone saxatilis | reverse complement strand
CAATTTTACTAATTCATCAGATACATTAAAAACATTGTAAGTTTAATATAACGTTCTCCAAGAAAGGGATGGATCTGTTCTTCTTCATCCTTGGACATAAAAGGTTTTCATCTGAGGACAGATAAAAGAAACACTGTAGCGCAGCCGTGTCTCAGAAAGCGTGAATGGCCCTGAAACCACACAGAGGCGTATTTTTAACACAGACGACCACAGGGTGACACTGCAGTGGCATACATTATATACAAACATGCAGATGCTTTAAACACATATACCCCAAAGTACAAATGCACAAACACATAAGGCACGCACACACACAGAGACACACAGCCTAACATAATATGAGATGAAGAGTGACAAGCTTTTTCCTCAGGCTGTAAATAGTGGTTTGTGTGCTGACAAGAACCTGACCCAGAAACTCCGCCTCCTTCCTATCAGTTTAAAGAAATTCTTAACCATCTCTCTCTCTCTCTTTGTTTGGACTGTTATAAAACAACAATGTTCTGGTTGAATGAGGACAATGACCCAAGGAAGAGAAAATGGCGAGGCGGGAAGAGAGGGAGCAAAGGTGGTAGGTGTGTGAGAACAAGAACGAAAATTGGGCAAATGAGGTAAAGAATGGGAGGAGAGAGAGAGAGGAAGGGGCATAAAGCGCAGCAGGAGCAGCAGGAGTGACGGACACAGAGATGCAGGGTGACAGAATTAGGGTGCTGTTGTGTACTTTGTGTCCGTGCGAGCCTGTGTGTTTGTCCCAAACGACATGTGTGTGGAAATAGAGGCATACAGCATATTACTTGGTTCAGTGTGCCAAGTGAACAAATCATTTCTCCTGCAATCACAGCTTGTTTCTGGAAATGAAACAACGTAACAGGTTACAGTAGTGCTGAGCATTTTGTAAGTTTATCAACCTCTCCAGAAAACCAACACTGACAGAGCTCCATAGCCGTTTAGAGACAACCAATGGGGGGCACACACAAAAGTAGTCAGTAAGTCTCCAAACTTCCAGCACCATCTCTTTTTTGTGGATTCAGAGAACAGGCCCTGCAATTCCTGTTCCAGGTAACATTTTTATAAGTTTGCCTAAGCACACCGGTGTTTCTTATATAGGCATATAATAGAGGTTACAGTATAGTTACATAGGTGGAATTACATTTCCATTAACTGTCTTTCATATTTGGACTGCTGAAGATGATACTGATATTTTACAGTGTTTCATTACAATTAAATGGCACATAGCCTTTACCTCAGTAGTTCTATATCTATCTGGGATATCTGAGAAATTGCATTAGTTTTTTCTAATAGATGTACACTGGTGGCTAGCATGCTGAAAATCACTTGATATGCCTCTATTAAAATAATGTAACTTCAACCAATTCAAATTCAAGTAAATTATGGCTCTTCTTTGTGATGGTCATTTATAAAATCCTATCCATTTAAAATGTTAATAGCTAAATAGCTCTACTTAGACAGTTTGAGTGACCAAATGAACCACAAAACAAATGTATATTGGCAAACAAGTTTAAGGAGGAAGGGAGTGTAATTTTGATTTGTTCCTGTTGTCTATATCTGTGACATTAATTTTTCAGCCCTGGTATCTGTTCATTTTGTCGTAATATGAAAATGTGTATACCTAAACTGACAAGTTGATGGCACAAAATCATCCAAAAAAATGATTACGGAATTTCTCCTCATGTGCCCTCTCTGGTGACAGACATTTATAGTTTGATCCCTGTGAATTCAATGACAGTGGGAGATGACACCATTCTGTTTCCAACTTGTTCCTCGCCCCAAGCTATTAGTAATTGCTAACACACAAGTAGTTTAAACACAACAGGACAAACACACAATTCCAACAAGCAAGTGCACAGAATAAGAATGAATAGTGGCGACAGAGCAGCATCTCATTACTGTATAAATCAGAGCAGCAATGTGGCAGAAAACGTCTGTGGCTGCGGTAAATTAGAGGGATTTAACTACTGCCAAATTACTGTCAAATAATTGACATACTGACATTCACTTTGGAGTTTTCTCAACTGTGCCTTGCCGAGTATCAGCCAATTCTCACGCCAGGACCTCTCAGACTCATTTGCAGTTAAACAGCCATAGAGATGGATGGAGGGGAGGTTGGATGGATTAGTGTGTGTGAGGAGTTATTCTTTTTCACTCTGAGGTGTTCACAGTGATAACCAGCTGCTGTCTACTGCAAGACTGTACTATGGGACTCTGTTTTTGGTCACAATTCCTCCTTGTGTATTGTGTAGTATTATTGTGTAAAAATCCCATTAGCTCCAAGCATTCATTGGTGGATGGCTAACCTCATGCCTATAGCAGCTGTAAGGCTGGGCAGCTGTGGCTCAGAGGCAGAGCGGGTTGTCCACTAATCGGAAGGTTGCTGGTTCGATCCCCGGCTCCTCCCACCACATGTCGAAGTATCTTTGAGCAAGATACTGAACCCCGAATTGCTCCCAATGCATTGGTGTGTGAATGTGTATGAATGAGTTAGTTTCTGTTCCCTATCCCTTGACGTGAATGTGGCACGTAGGGTAAAAGCATTTTGAGTGGTCGGAAGACTAGAAAAGGCGCTATACAAGTACAGGTCCATGTGTAATATATAGTCATATTAGGTATAACAATGCTCATTTTGTAATGTGGTTGCATTTTACTTTGGCTTCAATGATAGATCATTATCAAGTTACCTCAACTAACGATAGAACCAGGCCTTTATTTGTCGATGGAAACTAAACAAATCACCATAATAATCAAGAGATCAAAATTTTTTTACTGTAATACTGTTCTTCTCACTCACTAATTCATTCGATGAATCATTCATTCGATTCCATTTTGCTGTTTTTTTTCATTGGTATTAATTTACTGTCAATGTAACTCAGATGCTTCATTAAAAACCCTACTGTAGCTCAAAAAACACACCCTTACGTGGTACGCTTTTAATGTGAAACATCTGCAGGAAATAAGTTTCATTTACAGTAACTTAGCACTGATAAAACAGCAATGCAGAAATGACCTGCAATTAGTGAGTACAAACCAGGTACACACAAGAGACAGATTAAAAAAACAATCCTGACTTTTACTTCCTTGTATGGGGCAATCTCCAAAAGCAATGGATCCTACAACTCCCATAATGCATTTCACTAGCATCTTCATTAGACCCTCCCTGCCCTCTAAATAGTTTATGTCTTTCAAAACACCCCTCCAGTTTCTAATGCAGGCTTTACATTGAAAAGTCTCAATCTTAAACCAATATAACCATCATGACATCATAATTTCAAACTCTGGATGCTACAGAAGATATTATAGATTTTAGTAGCTCGTACCATGAGTAGTCAACTGAACTTCATGTGTAAAACTGGAAGACTGCCCCTTTAATTATTTTAGACTCAGCCATTTTTGAATACCGATTTTAATTTGAGAATCAGTAGGTGTATTCAATAGTCATAACCACTGATGTTATAATAAATGCGTCGTGAGGAAATAACCAAATCAGAATATACTTCATTTGAATAAAGGCCCCCCAAAACTCTGAAAGACATAAAACATTACGTTAGTGTAACTTTAACATTGTAGCACAATCATATACTCTCAGGCTTTGGGAATAAAAAAAAACCCCTGAAAAAACAGCTATGTGTCTTCACTGATATTGTCTGTATCAACATCTTGAGCTGTGAAGATGCTTGTCTGTGCTCTCATTCATGAAAAGTTTGTTTTCTCCATGAATCCACAGGGACACGAGCACTACGCTCTACACAGCTCTGAGTGATATCAAACATAAGATATGAATAATAGCATAATTCAGTTGAAATGAGTCTTTCACAAACAGCCCATCAGCAGTACCAGGCTGTCTCTTTGTGTTGGAGTGTGTAACAGAGAAACGCTGCTCTTGCCTCCAGCTCCCACAGCCCCGAGGAGAGACTTTCCCTTTCTGGAGATTAGGATTAGAGCCATACTAAGTCTGATTGAACACCGCAGAACAGCTCATTCTGAATGCGTGTGTGTGTGGGTGTGTATTTGTGCACCACAGCTTCTCACTGTATGTGTGCATATGTAAAATCTGTGTTGCAGTGTGTACGTGAGAAGAAGATGTCATCGGTGATTGAGCGTCTGCGTGAGATTATGTGTGCTTGTCCAAATCAGTCAGTGTGCGTAAGCAGGGAAGGTGCATGTTTGAATATATTGCATGTGTGTGTCTGCACACCTACAGTATAAAGTCTTGTTCAGAGTGCAGTATGTGTGATAAATGTCTGTATGAAGAAGATACCGTGTTTGGATTTGTGCATGTGTGTGTCCCAAAGTCATGCTTTAGGAGTTTGTATGTAAATCGTGTGTGACCGAGGATATTATATGTTTGTGCTCACGTGTGAGTTTGTAAGCACGAGAGAGGAAGTATATGTGTGTTAAGACAGCATTATGTGTGTGCGTGTGTGTGTGTGTGTGTGTTTGTGTTTGTGTGTGTGCATCAGTGACAGAGCTGCAGGTCTGTGACAAAAGGCAAAAGATTAGGAGGGAGCAGCAAGGATTTAAGAGTTCCCATTCCGCCTTAAATATGCTCATCTCACCACCACTAGAACAGGCAAATGTTCACACTGTACTGAGATTCTGCTAATTACAAACAAGCAAGAATCCGAGAGAGGAAATCAGACAATAACGTCTACAAACTGTGATATTTCTATTTTAACACGGTGTGTTGGATGTTTGCCTTTACAGTACGATCCTGATTTACACTCAGCAGTGAAATATTTCCACGGCTAAGAGCTGCCCAACACTGTCCAACCTTTTACTGAAACACTCGACTGCTGGCTGATGACGGAGTGTTTCTCATTTACCTTAGTCATCTACAAGAGAGACGCTGAATGTAGAGAGTCCTAATGCCCGTAAACTTCAAAGCACATCACTTGCTGGACAAGTAAAAACTCCCCATTCTGATTTTACCTGGTCATCAGGAACTGCCCAGAGCACATGACAAGAGGAAATTATGTTTCTACTACATCAGCTATTCAGCAATGACATGGGACCTACAATACAGCATGTAGAGGGCAAGGCTTTTTGATTTTATGCCCGCTCTAAACACTTCTTCAGTTGACATTGTGGCTGCAAATGACCATCGCTAAACCCACCTCACTCGGTTCCGCTGCTACGCCTGTCAAGCTTTCCACTCTA
>NW_023340095.1:20579616-20584618 GCF_004916995.1 Morone saxatilis | reverse complement strand
GCATAGTAAAAATAAGGCAATTAATAGAGTTTTACTGCTCATAATTCAATAATAATGTTTGAGACATTTCGGTCGCTTTAGACGGCTGTAGAAACACCTGAATGCAGTGTTTACCTTCATCTGACACTCTCTTCTACCAACATCATGTCCCTCTGAACCAGGGCCTCACTCTAGCATTCTTCCTGTCCATGGAAACTGCTCATGACGCAATAACATATTCATCTGAGTGAAACTAATTCCTTCTGCTTTCATAGTTTTGCTGACACAGTCAAACCCATCTTTGACTTAAGAGCAACAGACCGATTTCCTCTTCTATGTAAAAATGAGAAGATATGGAGTGCTCCGAGAGAAGAAAAGCTACTTTAAGTACTCCGATGCACCTGAGAACCTGAGGGCTACTCACTGAGTGTGTTCATGAGTCCTCCTCCACTCTCCTGGTGGCGACTGGTGGTGGTGGTGCTGGTGGTGATGATAGGCATGCTGTGGTTGGCCGGGGCGGAGGGTGGCGCAGCAGTCCGTTCGTCCTCGGAGTCGCTGCTGCTGGAGCTGTCATCGCTGCTAGAGGACGAGGAGCTGTTGGAGTCTGAGGAGCTGTCGCCGCTGCTCAGCTGGTCCATGACCCGCGCCTCTGCCATCAACTCTGTACACAGTTGCATATGCACAAACAGATAAAGAAATGTGTGACAATTATCCACATTTATGGAAAAGAGTGCAGTAAATAAAACCAAGCAGTCAAATACAGTCACCGACCGGAGCAGCGTAACAATCGAAGCCACTTGCACTTTACCCTAACCCTAGATATGAAGGTACCTATAGTGCCTGACACCACATTACCTCTCTCGATGTCGTCCATGGGGGATGCCGGGGCCGGGGATGTCTTCTCTTTGGGAGGGGAACTCTTGGAGCTGGCTGAGGTCTTGTTACTGCTGCTGCCGTTGTTACTCCTCATCTGTTGGCTGAGGCGACTGGTCTGCTGTTCCAGGCGAGAATGGATCTTACTGCTGCCTTCAGCCCTGGAAATGTAAGCAAAGAAATGTAGAATGTTTCTGTTAAAATGTGGACCATGTTTAAAACAAACTTCTGAAATACCTGTAAAATAAAATGTGAACTTTTATATTAGTTCCCTTTAAAATAATATATATATGTTGCAGAACAATTTAAAAATAAGTGTATATATACATTTGATGAAGAAATATGGAGTAAAAAGGAAAACAGTAACATTATTTGACCTGGTCTTCTTCACAGCTATATTGCTGTTGAGTTTTTCCAGTCTGTACTCTCCTGTGTCATGGTTCACAATGAGGATGCACTCTTTCATGTACGGCCTCTTGGATCCCTTGAAGACTGTTACTGGAGCGCTTGAGCCCTAAAATACGAATTAAAATAAAAAAGGAATAAAAACGAAACAGGCCACACAAGCAGGAGCCACAATAGTGTGAACACGAGCCTCATTTCCCCCAGAGAGTTTCCACCAGACACCAGAGAATAAAGTTTTAATACATGGATTTTTAAATACCATTATTGACTGTTAACTAGTCAATCAAATAGTCTGCACATTACAAGCTGTTTACAGGGCCTTTCTCCCTGCAGGAATAACATTCTGGTTGGAAAATAATCAATCATTTCTTTCTTAATTTACACACAGACTAAAAAAGTAGTCAAATAAAGTTTAAAACAATACTTCAATCAGTCCATCAGCGTAGTCAGGCCCCAAAAGATGTTTTCTGGTAGAGATAAGCTTTCGATCACCAAACACTAACCTCTAAATTGGGTAAAGTAATAGTGACTTGCTCTCCTTTGCCCACTTCAAGCTCCCCTTCACACGTTGTATCAATGGAGGCTGGTTTGAAGTCATCTGGGACAAAAACACATATATATTTGCACATATTACACACATATAAATACACATCATACGCTCAATATCACCAGACAGTATCATTATACTTAAATAGTAGACAAACACGAAGACGGTTGGTCCCTCAGAGCTGCAGCTGTCTGCCGGTACCACCAGGTGGAGGTAGTGAACAGACTGATACAAAGCTAACATCAGCTAACATTATGACAGCTGGAGCATCAATGCTTTCTAATAGTTGAGAGTTAACGGACTCACGGAAACGACAAAGAACACAGAGAACATTCAAAGCACTAAAACGTCTCAACAGCAGGCGGACACAAAGTGACCGGCGATGCGGCTAACCTGTCTAAATGTCAAACAGCTGCCTTCGGATGTTTAGCTGTGGAGCTAACTAGCATGCTACTGTTAGCGCCTGTGAAAGCCAGACGTCGCCTAGTGATTCAACCTACTTACATCGCACTGTATGGTAGGCACTTTTAGGGCGTTTCTCAAACGTCTCTCCCAATTTCAGGACATGTTCTTGATTGTCAAAGTTGGAATAAGCTGTCCCATTCATTCTGATTGTTTCATGTAAACTTTCTGCTGTTCCTTTTCATCCGATAACCATGTATGGCAGAGCCCTGAACGCCTCATTGGTACCGTTAAGTGCCGCCTTCCCTCCGTTGTGATTAGTCAAGAGGACCGTGCCCCTAACTGATTGATTCAACGGCTGTCAATCAGGATTACGTCATTTTCAGGGCATGTGTCACATGGTTTCTTGGCTATAATCAGTATTTTTTTTTATAGTTACTTATTTTTCAGAAAAACTTTGAATAAAAACAGATTTAAATTACTATTATAATAATGAGTCTTTTGTCTTTGAATCCTATTTTTAGTCCCTGTTAAACATCTGGCCAGTTTCATCTCGTCTCATTTACGTTTCTTTTTTGGTATATTTTCTGTATTTGCTTTGAAATTTGTAATATACCTTTAATTAATTAATTACATTTTTTTTTACATTATCTTTTTTATGTGTTCATAATTACTCGCACTTTAGGGCTAGTACTGTTGTTTTTAATGTTTTCACTTTGTATAGCACTTTTTTTAAGAAGGGTGCTGCTGTTTAATACAATTTGTTCTGTCTATCATTGAACATATTCCTTCATAAATAAGATAATAAAATCTGAATTAATATCAGTGTCCATAGCAATATAAAAACGTCCACCCAGAGGTCGTAACATTGAGAGACTACCTTATATACTAATATACTGGGCTGAGTTGTAAACCTAATTACTGAATTAGCTAGGGTAGCTCGTGTGGAGGTCCTGAAGGTCTGGCAGTGAGAGACTAATGAACTGCTGCAGTTACTGACTGCAGTTGCAAGTCCCACAAGCTGCAGGGGCTCTGAGCTCCATGAGCCTGGTGGCAGTGAAAATAATCTCTTTTGCTTTCTTTAAACTGTTAATGATTCCTAAGCCTTAAATTCCTGCCCTGTCTGCACTTTACTGAGGCCATATGCTCTGCTGCCTTCAAACATTAAAGGATCAACATCCAAGACAAGTAGAATGTCGAGATTACACGAGTGTATTATCACCACTTTGTCACAACATGATTCTTCTGTCCACTTACACCGCATGAGGAGATGGTGTGTATATGTGCATGTGTGCAGGTGGGTGGGAGAGTGGTCAGGCATGGAAGGAAAGTGGTTTTAGAGATACTAGGGATCATCTGGAATAGAAACGAAAGAACAGTAATGAACAGAAAGTGGGACTCTAGACCTAGACCTCTAGTTTATATTATGTAAAAATCTAAATAAAGTTCATCAGCTGCAAGAAAATTCAGAGTATAAAGATGTATGAACGTCTTAGAAGAGGACAGCAAAAGTTGATAAAACATGTTTATTTCAGGCAATATTCCTGCTTTTAATTACTGTTTATTCTATGTTAAAGATGCCACTGCCGTGTTAAAAAACAACCAGGATAGATTGCAAAAGGACAAGAATCCTCTTTCACAGTATACGTATCCCTTGTGAAAAGAAAGCAGCAGGGGTCCGTTTCCATGGATGGAGGTAAACAGTGGCTGTCCTCTGGTGATATCAGTTACTGTGGTTGCCCTTGGACCGTGGGAGGTAAGGTTTACTGTTTCCAAGCAACTATCCACAAGTTCACAATACTGTGGTCCAGCCACAATAGAGAATTCCCAGGTTGTAAGCTACAGTAGCAGTGGCGAAAGAGACAGCCCCTGGTCTGCAGAGAGGAAGTCTGCTCAGTCTATACTCAGCCAAAGTAGACATAGCAGCTCGCTAGGCAACAATTACAGTTTCATTTGTTAAGTGTGTAAGCTTATAACCACACTACAGATATAATACTACAGAATGAATTAAGTTTTTGTTTCTTTGTCATGCTTTAAATAACATTTGCAATCAGACTTTCAGACCTTTATACGTGGGTAAACTAAAGATCTTTGGCTTTAAGCTGAGCGAGATGTAACATATGCCTCTGGTTTATTATGCAAATGTACCTAAATTCACTTTTTGACAAAATATTTTCAAAACTTCTTCAAACTTTGATGAAAGCTGACTCTTTTTTTGTATTGCCTTTAGTCATTGCTGAAGAGTGACATGAGAGGGGGGCAGTGAGGGGATGACACGCAGCAAAGGGCCACAGGTCAGAGCTGAACCCATGGCCCTGAGCCTTACACTTGGGTGCCAGCTCTACCAGGTGAGCTATCTGGAGTTTCATCACAAACTACTCTAGTATGTTCTATAGTTCACTATAGTCGTGAATCCACTACTTATAACAATCTGGTCAAAGTCTTTATTTGCAGTAAGCGGTGCTGTACTTTGTGATGTTTTAACTGCGCTCTATCAAACGGTGTTAATATTTTGTCCACAGCATTAAGTTGTATGGAAGACCCTTCCAGCAAACATATACAGTGTAGTCTCACCTTACAGCGTAATGCAGTCCAATGCAACACCACACATTTAAGCCTTGAGACCAATAGAGTAGAAGCAGCTCCTCTTAAAAATAAGATAAGATAAGATAAGATTAGATATTCCTTTATTTGTCCCACAATGGGGAAATTCCAATGTTACAGCAACAAAGTGTAATATAATATAATATAGTATAATATAATATAATATAATATAATATAATATAGTATAGTATA
>NW_023340095.1:20578065-20579516 GCF_004916995.1 Morone saxatilis | reverse complement strand
ACACACACACACACAGGTCTCAGACTGAATGATGGAGACTGAACACCACCATGATCCGGGATCTCCGCCTTTTGAGGAGGGGGACATATGGGCTGAGTGTGGCCACACACAGCTTTTTTCATCTGAGCCAATCAGGAGCAGAGTGAGAGCGTTTGTCATATGGTTAGTGCTGCCTTCACTTGCTGTCGGAAATAGAAAAACCACAATATAAATGTCCCACGAACAATTCAACAAAGTGTGGTTGGGTTAAAAATCTATTATGGACCCCAACAGTCACCCCCACCAAACTGCAGTCTTTCATCATAAGACATCAGCAGTGTCCAATTTGTAACTTGTGCATGTAGCGACAACGTTCTGTTAACATCTCTACAGTAGGCCCGTAACTGCTCATCATAACACACGTACATGATAGACACCATTTCATACTACATTTTAAAGCCTATTTCTTAAATGTCATTTGAAATTTTGCCTTTCTGAATATATTTTGAATGAAATTAGACTATGTTGCACACTTATTGACATGCAAAACTGTATGAGCACGGTGATAATCGGGGGCCCTGAGCTGCTGTACTGTACTTGCACTGTGGATAATCCTAACAAGCGACACAATAATGCTTAGGATGATTGCAGATTTAAAAGGTATATTAGTTGAATGAGTTTGTTTGGTATTCCCAAAAATTATGGTTTTTACTATGCATTTTGCTTATATAACATCCAGTAGGCAAGTAATCCTTTTTATAGGCCCACAGAGGCAACTGAAAGTGAATTTGAGCCTTTCAATAATTATTTTTTTTGTCATAGGACCTATTTGACACCCTGGGTAAGACATTTAATCACTTGTTTTGTAAGAAATTTGGATTTCTTTCTTATTTATTTCTGATCAACTTTACCAAACAAAGGCAGGTTGATGAACACTGGGAAAAAAACACCCCAAAAAAACTTTACAGACATTTTCTGTATCTGTTCCAATTTAATTCCCACCACTATCACGATATTATGAGGCTATAAGATGAAGAAAGAAGACATTATTCCGTTTGTCCAAATTTAAAACTTGAATATGTGATTTTACGAGCAGCACGTGAAGGCAGCACAATTCCCAAGGAGAACCCCGCAAACGACCGAGGTCGTGAATCCGGGATCCTCCGGTAAAATCTCTCAAACCAAGCTCGAGGGAAGGACAGATGATAAATAAATGAGCAGCCAGTGTGTGGGTGTCTCTCGGTGCCGTTACCGTCCGGCCTGCACGGGTCCCGGTCTGCAAACTCACATCAGATCCTTCAGTCTGAGGAGCAGACCTGCTGAACCTGCTGTCTGAGTCTGAATCCAGACAGAAACGGGACTTCTCTCTGATGGGATGGAGGTGAAAGCGCCCTGAAAGCAACTCTGAGTAAGTATCCTGCTCAGGAACCGAATTCTATTTAGTTCAGATAACGGTGGCTGGTTGATGCAGC
>NW_023340095.1:20575862-20578049 GCF_004916995.1 Morone saxatilis | reverse complement strand
CAGTCAATGTGAATTATTCCTGTATGCATTTGTGCGTTTGTGGTCCTCAACTGCGATTTTACACTGACCTTCACGTGCTAAACGTCACCAGAGCAGTCTTTATACATAGGATACATGTATGGCAGCTTGGTTCAAAGCATCTCTTATCACTTTCCTCTAACATTTCCACACAGAGTTTGACCTATATTTGCATCTTCTGCAACCTGTCATAGTTTTACTCCGTTTTGGCTCCTGATGTTGGCATATAAATCATAGGGATTGTGGATTGGTTTGTTTTTAATAAGAGTTGCAAATATCATTGTTTTTCATCACAAAGTAGGCTTAATTCATTTATATTTTCTTAACTGCACAACAACTTAAGAGAATCTAAGGCGATGTCTTAAAATCTCTTATTTTATCTGACAAACAATCCAGTAACATCAAATATATTATTAGTTATAGAAGACGATATATTGCCATTATTATGGATCTGTGAGATACATTGTCAATCAGCCGACTGTTTTGAAGCTCATGGATGAACCTTCAGTCTCAACTTTTAAGCCAACACTGACAAGACGTCATTAAAATGCTCAAAAAATTTATATTTGAACATTTACAGTTCCGCGTTATCTACTGAGAAGGGTCATGTGTTAAGAATCAAAGCTCCAGAACAGCTACTCAGTGGAACTGGGGTGGGATTATTTTGTCAACCTCAGATTTACAATGATATGAAATAGGGAAAAGCGGCAAATTGTCTCATTTGAGAAACTCTGACTTGTAACTATTTAGGTGTTCTAGTCTATAAATGACTAAAATTATAATTGTATTATTTAAATCACTCTTGATTCAATTTCTTTAATCAAATTACTGACTAATACTAATGAGAAGCAGTCTTAATTGTTTGCTTTCTGTAGTGCAGAGCTCAGGCTGCACCAGGAATAATGACGGTCGGACTCCCACACTAAATAACTTAACGTCATTACCGGAATCAAAGGAGGGAAACAGCTGCCAGGTTGAACTGGCTTCACCTATAAGAATTTTCTCAACAGCCTGAATGCTGTGGTCAGTGTCAAACAGTCCAATAGGACAGTATAACTGTTGGTCGATAGGATTTTTACCCACGATGGCAGACCAAGCAAGTGAGATTACGTCTTTATTTTCTGTCCTGTCTATGTGATGCCATTTAGTAAATGAAAAAGTAAGGCAGTGTAGCTACTCCATATTTCCCTTGGGGAGTCCTGGGAATCTCTCAGACTCTCCCGGGAGTCCTTCAGTGCAACGTTTTGGGGATGACCGGGCTACAGTAAACAGGTGCATCCAAGCCAGGACTGGAAATGCCTCTAGGGCTGATGGGAGTGCTGGCTGACTTCCAGACTGCAATCAGATAATGTTAATGAATACGGTAAAATTGTGTTATTTGCATTAGCAGCAGTTTCCTTGTATTCTGGGAACGGAAAATACTGTATAATGAACCTCAGTCTTGCTACACATAAATAGTTGATGAAAACTGACTTTTTTCCAAGATGAGGGTCACATGACTGGAAAACCATTCGAATGTTCATGGTTGCTCTCACAAAGGCATTCCCCACAGGCCATACTAGTGCACCTTGAATCATGTTACTGCTTAGCTTGCATCAGGTTTGGCCTGTGTGTTTTAAGCACTAATGATTGGCTCACTAAGAACAAGGAATCACCTTCTTGATTTATGGATTAGTTTTGCTAGTAAACACTAACTGTGGTCTTTTTTCTCGATCTGGGTCGAGGAATTTTGCCAAGGCCTTTTCTCGTGTCTCTGTTTTTATAAAATTAACATATCATCAGTATGCTGGAATGTGATGCATTCATGGACAAGCAATTTCATACTATTCTCAGGGATATTTGGGACATGGTAACATGATTGTAGCTGCACCATTGAAGTCATGTCATTGGTATTGTTTCTGGGAATTTGGGGGTTTTAACAACCTGCTTGGGTTCCATTTGTATTCATGAATCCATTACTACGTTTGTGTGTAAAGTCTTCCCTAATAGGTTCTTATTAATTAGTAGCTAGTTTCAAAATCAGTGATGTGCTAAAGCTTGTTGCACCATTAAAGCTGAAGAAATGTCTTCTAGTTATAAGACCTCAGTAATGTGTGAATCTGAAGTCAGTGCTGCATATCAAGTCTTTGTAAAAGTGTGTGACTTTGTTTTATTTCTATATGTAAACAG
>NW_023340095.1:20575636-20575762 GCF_004916995.1 Morone saxatilis | reverse complement strand
AAAGAAATATGTGTTTCAGAGCATGAGGGAGAACTGTCTGATTTAGCTACTCTAATTGGTGTTATTTGGTCATTTAGGTCAACATAATTTAAGTTGTAATATATGTTCTTTCACTTTGTAACTGAA
>NW_023340095.1:20555556-20575442 GCF_004916995.1 Morone saxatilis | reverse complement strand
CACACACACACACACAGCTAAACAGGAGTCAATAACACTAGATTTAATGAGACAGGTCGATCTATCAGGCTAAGCCAGCATAAATGGGTGGCAGGTACACTCAGGGCCCCCGGGCCCTCTAATGCTAATGTGTACACTTGCGACAGGCATCGTAATGTACTGGTTTTGCTTTGGAGCAAGATCAGCTTGGCTGGACAGAGTATAATGACTTTCCATTAACTCCATTAACTTATTGGCTGAGATCAGGTGTTTTTTTAGTCCATTGACCTCCAATTACTTAGATACACTAATATAAAGTAGTTCTTACGGTGGTCATTAAAGGTTAAGGTTATGAGCTGTTACAAATGAATAGACAATAACACCACTTTATGACTGGAGTGTAGACTTCAATACGATTACTGTTGGATTTCTTTGAATGTTTGTAGTACCGATATTCTATCAAAAGAATATCTGAGTCTGAGAGAATTTAATATTTTGTGGACAGATTTGTTTTCTTTCATCACCAACACTGCTAGCTTGATCTGTGGCGTGAAACTAGCATTGTAAGGCTCAAATATGGCTCTTCTTATAGTACAGGTTACTGACCCCTGTTGAATCTGAGTGTGAATGGTCGTCTGTGTCGGCTCTGTGATAGACTACCAATCTGTCCAGGGTGTACTCCGCCTCTCATCTGATGTAAGGTGGGATAGGCTTTAGCCCCCATGACCTTCCACAGGATAAGTGAGTATAGATAATGGATGGATGATTTCGACCATATAACATCGGCCCTATCATGTACAGTTCCAACGGTTTTTATTGACTCATGTCTCCTCTTGGCTTGAATTTGTTACTTCAGACTTCTCTAGCTGCAGCCTTTTGACATGAAGGGAGAAGAACATTTTAAAAATATAACAAAGCAGAATAGAGTCTTGACGAAGTCCTCTACTTTGCTTTTGACGTCAGTAAAAAGGCACTCAGCCCTCTCAGCCTTGATGAGAGGAATGCCACCTTGATTCAAGAGCTCAGTGATTACACAAAAACTGAGGGAATTTTCAAAGATTCGGCCAAAATGATGATGTCTGATGTTAAGGTTGTCGGAGACTTATTTGAATTTATATTTTGGAATTCAAGTCAAAAACAATAACGTAAGCTAATAGCAATGATGATTGGAGTGTGTTTGAGGCAGCAGATCAGCACCGAACCTCATACATTGAACCCATTGTCCCCTGAGACCCTCCTTTGTTCTTGCATCCTGCCTGCAGGATGAACTGTAACACATCCCCTTGTGTCCCGTTAGAACATCAGTCACAGCTGCATGCACAGCCACATGAAGGCAGCATGACCGACGGTGTGAGTGAGTATCCGTGTGTGTGTCCCATCACCCGTCCTCCCCCTTTACCCAACGAACACAATCAACAAAGGCCATTGTGGGTGGATGACAGTCAGGAGTCCCTATCCCAATTATGGACAACCACTAATTACCAGTGGAGTAATTAAGAATCAGGCAGCTGTGGCA
Organism: Morone saxatilis; assembly: GCF_004916995.1. NCBI lineage: Eukaryota > Metazoa > Chordata > Actinopteri > Moronidae > Morone > Morone saxatilis. The sequence goes on along the minus strand of NW_023340095.1, from coordinate 20,573,947 downwards.
ACAATAAACTGCCTCTGGGAGACCATTGAGAGAAGCTGCTGCTGGAGGTGAAACAGTTAATTATGCCCTTTTTGCTGAAGGTACATGCACCCTTAAAATATACTCTCAGAGACGCAGTAAATATTGTTGAAAGTGAGACTGATCTGTCCCTGTCCAACAGTTCTGAGTGATGCTGTGCAGTTTTTGGTCATACAGGGCTACTTATTGTGTCTTTACAGGGGGAAAGTGACGGCTGGAGTGAAAAAGAAAACAGTTTTTAAAGAGGCAGACTGGAGAGCAGGAAGGTCACTTGATAAAATGCTAATACAAGCGCTTAACATCCATGCTCTGTCAGTCTGACAAGGCTGGCTGGGCTGGTTGGCTGAGAGATCTCTTCAAAGAAACACACGTGCAGTACAACTCTTATACACGCACACTGCTGCTGCTGTGAAGGACATGGGTGGTGCACCAGACTCCTTCCCCACAAACGGAGCAGATTCTAACCATGAGTTTTTCAACCTTGGGGTTGATATGCCTTGCAGGGTTGCTTGATATGCAGACAGTGTCGCCAGAGATTAATAAGCGTTGATATTTGTGTGATATAATCAGTTTGGATTCGCATGGTCCTGAAAATAAACTTTAAACTCTCAGCAACTCTAGATTGTATACTTGATAATTAAACAATAAAATTGCTGTCCAGGCTATTTGGTTATGTTTTGTTTTATGGTCAGTGGTTGAAAGTACATTTGCTTAAGTACTGTACTCAAATGCAAGTATGAAGGACTATACTTTGCTTGAGATCACCCATTTTCTGCTACTTAATACCTCCACTTTACTACATTTAGGCAAATGTTGTACTTTTCACTCCACTTCATTTATCTGAAAGCTATAGCTATTAGTTAATTTGTGTTTTACAGGTAAAGCATATCTTAATAAGATAAAATGGATTGTTATAGATGAAATACCCAACAGGATGTTGAGTTGGTGGATTTAGTGCCACCTCTACCAGCTACAACAGCAAAACACAACTTTATAACCAGTAATAATAATACAATGCTATAATATAATATAAAACAATTTAACTCTGAAAATACATGATAATTGGGCTGGGTGATATACCAGATGAACCAGTTTTAATTTCCTGTATAATATGAATTTTTTAATTTTAAAAAAATATTGAGATTACTTGTGCAGTCTTATGAAATATAATTTCAGCCAGTTATTAAAGCCTGAAACTCTACTGTACCATCTCTGTTCTGTTGTTTTCTGTGTTTTAAACGGCATTTTCGAAAACCAAATGTTTTCAGTATTGTACTGGCTTACAGCATTCATTCCTAATGTCTGTGTGTTGAGAGGTGTGCAACCTTGTGTAATGTGGCCTTCATCCCATAATATTATTATCTGGCTTAGCCTGCATAATCCATTCAGGTGTATTAGTCTGGTAGTATTAGCGTACAGCAGAACAAAGCCTGCAACTGTGGTTTATAATCAGTGATGTACTGCTGAATGTAACTTCATACTGCCTCTATAGTGCTGCACATTACAGTCTTTATCAGTCAAAAAATAGACTCTTCTAATTTGACCTGACATGTTTACCACTTTCTGCCTCCTTCATAACTCAAGTATCACCTGGAAACCCTGGCTTTGCAGTTCAGCGCGTTAAGTGACTGTAAGGCAGGTTTGTAGTAAGTCAGACGAAAGATGGAGGTGGTTACTTTGAAGTTACCAGCCGCTGCTTCTTGTCAGTGAAGTCATTTTCTAAAAGCACCAGCCTTGCTGATAGCCTGTGGCAGGGTAAAATCTCCCTCAATGTGAGACCTCTCCGCCCATCATCTGGTGTAACCATGAGTAAAGCTGCAGACGGGGCTCCAGCTGTGCTCGCTCTCCGTCCACATCCAACCCTTTTTCTCTCCTTCACTAACAACCATTTGTAACCGTGCTCTCATTATCTGCACCTCCTTCTCCCTATTCTTTCTCTACGCTACATGCTCTGATGTTCCAGTCTGTTCTACCTCTGGCCAAACTTAAATTCATTGCTTCTTTTTTTTCCCTGGAAAAAACTAAGCTTGACTGGAGATAAAGGGAGCAGACTCCCAATTAACACCTGTGTTATACAGTTTTATCCATCACAAGTGGTGCAGGGGCAACATTTTTACTAACAAATGTGGAGAAAATTCAGAGAGTGTCTCCATCTTGATTGTACATTTAAACAAAAACATGGTGGGAAGCCAGAGGGGGATCATGTAGTAGCGACTACAACTGGCTGCACATAGAGGGGTGGGGAACTGGAAGGGATAGCTTGAAGTGAATGACTTCACAGAAGGGTTGGGTGATGTGACAAACAAAAGCAAACCAGAACTGTCAAGACAACCCACAACCGCACTGAGACATAAAATTACCAAATATTTTTGATTTCTTTTTCTCAAGAAAAGCTACACAATGTTGCCATAGTCAGTTTGGCAGGGCACTAATGTTTTAGGGAGATTTCCTGTTCATTCTTGTGTGTCACAGTTGAAACCACAGACACAATACAGTAATATTGTAATACACAACATTCTCTTATTTCCATGTGAAGATAGTTACACCTAAGAAGTGTTTCATTACAGTAACATCCATTAAGAATATAGTGTTTGCTCTAAAGCATTCAAAAATTTACTCTGTGACAGGTTTGGTCAAAGTTCTGACTGTGGGAGACTGTAGCATCCAAAAACAAGACTCACTCATCAAATTCCTACCAATGGCTAGCCCTGAAGTAATTAACCACTAGTGTCTTTTCCACAAAGTAAAAAAACAAAAATAGCTCTCTGACTGAGTGGATGTTTGCCCAAGAGCAATTTGTTAAAGTACAAAACATGAACACGCTGCTCAGTGAGCTATTGTTCTCTCCGATTTTCCATCCATATAGTGAACGCAATGGCATTTTACCGGCAAAATATATTTCTCTCTGAGGAGATTGCTCCCTGTGTGTGGTCGTGTGTGATGTGAAGCCAGATGCAGAATGTTAATGAGACTGAAAGCCTCTATGCTTCTCTACCTGACAGCTTGAAAAAAAAAGAGCTTCTGCTTGTGTGTTTGTGTGTGTATAACCTTCCTATGAACTATTAGGATTCAGGTCAGAGCACATTTTTACTAGTAGGAAAGATTATCCTAAAGCAGCTGAATCGGCATGCTTGTGTTCAGTAGGTTCAGTAGTCAGAGGTTGGTTAGGTGATCAGCAGGGTCCCAAAGGAAACGGTCAGGTTCGAGGGCTTGAAGACCCTGCACTGACTCTGAGTGTGTCTGCTTTGCCTTAAGCGATGTGGTTGGTAAAATATGGATTAAACCAGTCTGCACATCCTCCCTCCTCTTTCTTACTCTCCCGCTGTCTCTCTCCCCCCATGAAGTGCTGCAAGAGAAATAGTGCTGCTTTTTACCAGATGTGGTGAAACTCTTTTTTTTCTACCATTTTTTTTCTGGAGTTTTCTGTGTACACATCAAGGCTCTAAAGGCGGGTGAAAGGAAGTGTACTGTAAAGCCATCAGACTAATGTGTAATTTCGGCCTACAAAAAAATGCACTTCTTGTTTACCTCGTAAACTACGGTGATCAGCATTTTCTTGCAGTAGGAAACATGATAAAAATTAGGCATTAGGTTAGTTAGTTAATGTAATAATAGTTAATCTTGTCTTTTCAAGATGGGCTGCGCTCCAGCTGCTCACATATTTCAGCACTATAAACTTATACATATACTCGCCTCGACCTGACTTGACTGGTGAAGATACCACTTGGGGGCTTCCGGGCTCACCAGAGTCCAACAGTCGACTCAGTACTGGATAGACTGTGACACGCTTCCTGGCTGCCTGTTGCCGTGACCCGCTGCGTCAGTTTGGTTAATAGTTACATTATTTAGTGTGTCTTGTTTGGCCTTTTTCATCTCCAATGAATTTCTTATTTCTGCCTCTGATACAGTAAACGCGTTGTTAGATTTTTGGTTATTCAACACAGTTATCACAGTAATTAAAAGACTCTCCATTTAATCTTTATGTAGCTATGCCTAATGCTTCAACACCTGGAAAACTCAGTTTTATATGTTTAGAGGGCAGCCTGGATATACCAAAGCAACCTAATACTCAAAGGTTCAGAACTAGCTTTGACTTTAGTGGGGGGGGGGTGTTGCTACAGGTACGAACCACACGGTATGAAATATAATCTAGGAAGACCAGTTTGAATAATAGCTCCATGAGTTTAAAGGTTATCACACACCAAAACACTTGACAGTGGTTTCTGAGACACGATTTACAACTCTGTAAAGTTATCCCGACATCAATCATTTTGTCCTCCATCTTGTTAATTACGAGGTGTAGAGTATGATTATGTCATTTATCTACCAGGAATGTGTCCTTGCACTTGTTTGATTAGCCACCACAGTGTGTGACTGCATTGTGTTGCAGACTAAATTAAGCCAGGTTAAAACATTTTTCCAGACAACTGTGCGTTTCTTGCTGCAGCCCACTGTGTTTTCTCCCCTGCAGTGATCTCATTGAAATTAATGAGCAAACTGACATTTTCATGCAGTGCTAATGTTGGTTTGCACATAGTCCGGTATAAAAATACAATTGTTCTGCAACCTGAATGGCCATATTTTTTCCTACGTGCACTTTAACTCCCTGCTTAAAAAAGAAAATGGCATTCTTTTGTTCACTTAAACAGCATTTCCCACGGCATCTTCACTTCTTTCTGTGTATGTTTAATATTGGAAACTTTTTTTTATAATGGCAACAGCTTCACTAGTGGCTTTTCATCCAGAGATAGCCCAAGGTCTCCTCTAATGGCTTTTGCATGTGCTGTTACTCAAAGCGCTGCGACCTTGTTGGCTTTCCACTCTCTCTTTGGACACTCAGTTATGTCACCATCATTGCATAATGTTAATGCTCCTCGGCACAACTGTATTTGATGCAGACATGGACCTTATCCTCATGCAGAATAATTGCCTCCCACAGTAGCCTTCATTCTGCCCAAGTGCTCTGTCATTGAGATTCAAAAAGCCTTACCCACTGTCTGAATATTCTACATTATAATACACCTCAGCCAACCCCCTCTATTGATATGTAAATTCTGATGATTCTGAAGTGCGCCCAAGCTTCCTACCATTACTATGAAGATTTCCATGGTTGAATTTGATGGCTAATGTGTCTTTATTTCCGCCTCCCACGCAGCATAGTCTTTATGAGCTGTTGCCTTTTGAAATTAGGGGAATAACATAAATCTCTGTGTTTCAGAGGTTAATCTTGCCTTGATTGAAGATGATCCAGCCAACATTGCTTCAGGTTTCCTTCAATTCTGTAGATTCAATACATTCAGTCCAGCGCACCATTTGCAGATATGTTGCACAGATGCATTGATGTGTCAACAACCCTGTGTTTACTGTGTCTACTGAGGCGATTAATTTAGGCTGAATATTAAGAGAGGCGTCCATTTTGCAGATGAATGAAGCCCAATCATGTTTCTGCAGAGCAGTAGATTTACTTGGCAATTTCCTGTTTGGCTAATACTTCTTCAGATGCATGCTGGTACCTCTTGGCACTCTGTTCTTTTACTGTCACTATCTGTTACAGTAGAGCTGTTTAGCATGGTAAAGAAAGGACCCCCTTTTTTTCCCTGTAGTAATATGTCAGCCGGGGAACCACTTTAGTGTATATGCGGAATGATGGTGAAAGTGATATTAGCCACTAGCAGCATAATCCTGCAGTACATCAGTCGCACTATAACTAGATCTGTGGTATCATCTGGAGGAGAGCAATCAAGACAGGCTGATGAGAGAGGCATGTAGATAGCGTACGAGAGAACCCGCTTTGAGAGAGACTGTATAGTACACTACATGTGGAGACGGAAAGATTGACAGGAAAATTGGATTTAAAGGGTTCCCATCAGGAGGGCTGGGTTCATTCAGTGATACTGTGCAGCTGCAGGCATGCTGATTATGATAGCAGGCTCCCCTCTGCACATAGGGCTTTAAATCAGCCAATACAGGGCTCGGGAGGAAGCGTGTATACGCATACTGTACACTCACATACTCACAAACACGTCGAGAATATAGGTCAGAGAGTGTACTTTACGTAACATTTCACATGTTTAATGGAGTTCCGCGTTCGACTGCCTTTCCTATCAGACCTATTAAGAGTGGATGGAAAATTAAATAATGAATCAGGTTAATGGGTCATGATGGTTACATGTAGCCCTGTTTTCCATTTATTTCTCCTTCTCCAGGCAGTCAACCACACATGCACCAACAGTATATTTGCTGTTGCTGAGCAGAGCAGATAATCACAACATATTAGCCTTCACACAGCACCACCCAGTACAAAACATCACCATGATTTAGCATCAAAAGACTAAATTAGACCTATAGTAGGAAGAGCTGGTCTTGGTTTGGGTGGTGGTATTTTTGTCAGTACTGCTGAAACCATTAGTCAATGAATTGATTTAATTCTCATCAGAAAATTAACATCAATTTTGGTAATAGTTGTTGTAGTCATTCATCAAACAGTTATTTAAATGTTAGTTCCAGCGTTGAATATCTTTGGGTTTCAAATGTTGCTCAGAAAAAAACATGGTATTTGTGAAAATGTAATGGGCAGTTTGATTTGACTGTATCTGACATATTATAAATGAAACCAATAATTAAAAAAAGAAAAATTGGTAGGTTAGATGTTAGTATGTCTAGCATGTATGCCCAGGGATGTGGGTTCTGCACAATCACACCCACACACGTCATGAGTGAATGAAGCAGCAGTTTTTTTCTGAGGAATATAGGCCACTTCCCCTGCTGTTGCCTGTCTCTTCAACACATTGGGTCAAAGTATGTAAGTGATCATACAACTATCCTACTGTAACAACAGAGTGTGTTTTATACCTAGAGCCTGTGACTGTACATAGGCACACATCCTTACATTACAATTTTTAGTTAAATACACAAAATACATGCAAGGCTGATGGGAATTTGTTTTGCAGGTATGTGTTCATTGGCAAAAGTATTGGAATGATCAGTGAAGTGAATTAATCCTGAACCATCTGGGAAGTCGTTCCTGGAAACTCAAAAATATAACTCAGGAGGTGTTTGGATGATCCATCTGTCTAATCACCTTCTATCATGGGTGAACTTTAACCAACCAGATAAATGAACCATATAATGTAGTCAGACTCTTGCTGGCCAGTCGGGAGAAGAGCAAAAACATATTTTCCATCAAGAGTGCCGTTCTGATATGACTGATATAGCATCTTTAACCTCTTTAGCAGCCAGCAGCAGACGTAGCGTTAAACCACGCCCATAGTTCATGCCGTTGCTCCCAGTAGCTCCTCAGAGGACGCTGATTGGTCCGAACTACTGTTCTAGCCACAAACGCATAGATTGAAGCCTGGCAAGATGGATTCCAGCTTACCAGGTTATCAGGATGCTAGCGTGGCTAAAATGGAACAGAATATGTAATATATTTTTCCATCACCCATATATTGGAATTGATCGTTTTGTTGGTCTGTTGTTTCAATAAAATAAAACCATAGAAAAAACTGAAATGCACCCGATATTCCCTCAAGCACAACATATGAACTTAGCAGGTCAAGCCAAGTACATAGTAGTAATGACTAAAGTGATGTAGGCTCAAGTCATACTTATTTGCACCTCTAAAATAAATGGGTGTAAATAAAAGGGAAACCATTTTTTTCAGAATTTCTCTGCATTAAATTTTTCTATAATTTTACGTAATTGATTTTACTACAAATTTGACTTTAACATAACTTGGGCAATGGGATAGTCAACTTGGTCACAAAATGTTGACGCCTGTAATTCAGTTAACAGTTTTATATTTTATGGTGGAACAATTTGACAAATTGTTGTGCATGCCTCTTCATCAGAGGTGATGTTTTGAAAAAATAAGTGAATAGTACAGAACATAGATCTTATTGTGATTGATCAAACTGACCCATGTTTACCTTTCTGTCAGTGACCCAGTAAATGGATTATATATAGTTCAGTGTGTCAAGCCTGTAGCTACTTCCTGTATGTGTGTCACTGTGTTCTTTTGTGCATTGTGACCTCCACCAAGCCACCCATCACTCTATCGATTGTCAGGCATCAAAGGACCATACTGTGCTCCACAATGCCCATCTGGTTGCCAAGCAATCCAACGCCAAATAAACATACTGGCAAAGGACTTTTTTACGACGTCTGTATGAACGCACTCCTCCCCCTTCGATATGTAAACATTCCCATCTAGCCAAGGGGGTCAACAGCAATGTATTGTTCCTCCCCAGAAGAGTTAACAGTAACAGCCATTGTGCAGCAGTGAAGTCTGCATTATGTGAACACACTGCCTGTGCACACTCTATTAGCCTTCCACGGTGTATGTGTGTAATAACATGGACAAATGACATTACTGAAGCCTGTCTTGTTTTTACTTCCTGCTGTGTTTGTTGGTTCAGGAAAACCCTCTGCTTCACAAAGATGCTTCGTGCTTTTGGGCTCCCAGGGTTACTTGTTCTACACTAAAAGCTGGCTCACCCTCCTTCATCTCCTCTTGCGTCTCCTCCCCTGAGTCATGGAAGCTGTGCTAAATTTAGCAGGCCTCAAAAAGTAATGGTGTGGCAAGTTCTTATTGAGTTTGCACCCAGCAAATGTCTCTCTTTCTCTCTCTCCCTCTCTTTCTCTCTCTCTTTCTTTCTCTCGTTGTCTTGCTCCCTCTCCTTCGTTTTTCAGTAAAAGGCTTGTCCGTGACTCACCCACGGCAGAGCGAGGGACTCTATGAATTATTGAACCAATGGTGGAGCCCTCATAAATTATCTAACTGCGTGTCACCGGGCGGAGCAGGACAGCTCAGTGGATAGTTCTCATCTCAACCCACGGTGTCAGTACCACCTAGATCTCTGTATGGGTCTAATAACATGACAGGGCCAACCTAACAGACAGACACACACACACGCACACACATACTTACACACACTCATACATTATAAACACTGCAGTTAAGACTTCTGATTTGGCATGAGCCAAAGCACATCAGGACATCCACCTGTAAATAATCTGCATACAGTAGTGTTGTAGATTACTCTAATGTAATGTGAAAGGTGTCACTCGTAGTTATGAACCACTGGACTATCACCATCACAACTGCAGCTCTATGGAGCTATTATATGACGCTTTTTAGCCTCTTCTTTGCCCATTGTTTGGTTGCACAGCCTGCAAATACCTGACTAAGACTAAGACTGACAAAGAAAGAGACAAGCTGTGGAAGAAAATGGAACATTTAGTCGCTAAGATCCAGAAATCTTTTTCGGGAGTTGACCAAAACAAAGTGTTTTTCAGGTTCCTGTGCAGTTCTTCTGCCCCAAAGTAGCCTGCAAAGCAGCTTCAGCATCATATAAACTGTCTTAATAATTAAACAATTTCTGCCTAAGCTTCAACTGATTCACAATGTGCAATTAGAAAACAGAAATAAATACATTTTCTATCCTGTTATGCACATTATCAATCCATCAATGTATAGGTTTTACTACTCTGGGTGACACAAATCTGCCAGATTGCCATTTGACTTTCTTGGTGATGTTCTAAAGTTTAATTTTGTTGTGCTTTCACTTAAAAAAAAAAGAATGGCTTTCCTTTGTACTAAGGTTGCAACATTTTCACTGTTGATTAGCCTGATAATTATTTTCTTGATTACTCAATTAATCATTTGGTATATTAAACGTCAGACAATAATGAAACATTCCCGTCACAATGTCCCAGAACTCAAGTTGATGAGTCCAAAACCAACAATTTTACCAACAAATTTGAGATGCTGGAACCAGCAATACAATTGATTGTTATCAAAATTGTTGCACTACTCTGCTTAAATTCTTGAGGCCTGTCATGTTGTTGATTTTGTCCATGCTCTTCAACAGCATGCAGCACCAGCCTGTAGAGAACCTGAGCAGCACCTGCAGACATTTTGCAGAATTTGAATGGTTATTAATGAGTGTAAAATTGGATTTCAATACAGTCAGTGTGGCAGTGATTGCTGTATATTAATGTACTGCACCATAACCACACAGACCTACCTCCATCCTCTGATTAATGCCCTCCTGTGGTCTCCGTATTGATCGTGCAATGTGTGATGGAGCTGCTAAATATTGGAGAACCACTTTAACAGCCTTGAGTGTGTTTCTGTCGATGGCAGGTAGCCTTGAGATGCAGAACAACAGGTGCTTAGTGAACACACCCCCTATGGCGAGTGGGCTGCATTGACCTCTAAGAATGGCTTCACCGTCACCTGATATCGCTCTCTTCTCTCGCTCTGTTTTCTTCATGCTGGATTCCGAACAAAATAAGCCAAATGAAGAAAAGTGGTGTTTTTAAGTTTTGACATCTATCGATGTGGGAAACAAAAGAATGGGTTGAGCTTTGGTGTAATTTTGGCGATAAGATTATGTTGGAAGTAGTGTTGTCACGATACCAAAATTATTGTTTCGATACCGATACCAAGTCAAGAATTGCGATTTCGATACTTTTTCGATACTTTTCCTGAAAAGGGAGAAACACTCTCAAATATCATTGCTGTTCTTGTCATTTCAAGAGACCCGGAAACAACATTTGACATCAGTATGATCACAGCGTGTTCCCCAGACTTCTGTGAGCAGAAGAAAATGAAATAGATTTAAAATGATGATGGTGACGTGAAGTTGTCGACCAGAAGACCTAAATAGTTTATGGTTGATAGTAAGGACAATAACTTTGTGACTAAGCTTAGCATCTGCTAATTGCAGTTGGTTTATAGTGATAACTGCTAAATTTACGTAACCCATAACATACCGAGTAATTGAATATAGGAAATAATGAGTAACCTAATGTATGTAAAGTAATGTCTCTGTGATTCAGAGAACGTCTGGATTTCTGGATGGTTATTTTATATTTGAGTCCATAATTTCTTACAAGGCGTTGTTTTGACAAATACCCTCCTTTGCGTAGGTCGTGTGCTCTATTAAATGCTGGTAATAAGTATATAAATCAGAAATCCACTGGGACAACACATGCACATGCTCTGATGATAGAGGTGTGGCTATAGCTATAGATCGATTTTAGCCGAATTGTTTTGTATGCTTTATTTTAGCAGGCTTGCCGAACATTGATGTTTAAGTTATCGCGAAAGTGGCGGTTTTCAGGAGATGTGGAATTAGCCTTAGCAGGCTATTTGGTTAGCATTGAGATGAATGCCCATTAGTTAGCCTACTATTTCTCTAAGATGGCCGTCGTCAAAAACTCAGTGGTGCAAAATTAGTGGACTGTCTCACAAAAATTAAACCATAGCCTACTATTTGACTTATTTAAGGCGTGCGATGAACGGTGATCGGTGTTTCTGTTCACATCCTAAGCCTGTGGGTCTTTAAAAAACTCCTTGTACAACTCGCCGTGGCTTGTTTGGCCAAGTGGTTTCGCCAGGTTTTCGAGCTGTTGGCTCCCTTTTGTTTACATTTTGTAGGGTTACATTTGGTTTAGAGCACTTGACGACAAACGGTCTGATTAGCGGGTAGCTTTTTTGCCCTCACTGTCCAAAGCGGAAGGTTAGTCAAAGCTATTCCATATTTCACTCCTCGCGTCATCTTTGTAACAGTCGTGGACCCGGCGCCACAGTATCACTTGTGCTCGCCATGCAAGCCGTCTCGTTATTAGTGTTTTGTTTGTCACGATGACCAGCTGCAGCTTCTTTGCTGCGTGCGGGTGAGGAGAAAGAACACAGACGTTCCACAGGGAGGCACTGGAAGCATTTGCGTTGACAGGTCAACATGAAAATACGTCGTCTTAACAAATCGTGGAACGTGGTCATTCTAAACAGTGTATTGGGATACTAATAAATTTAGGAATCGTGACGTTTTTAATTTCTGAGAATCGCGATACTTTTGAAGTATCGGTACACCATGCAACACTAGCTGGAAGTGAACTCTGTTTGTACTCAGTTTCATAGACACAAACACACCAAGAGCCGTCTGGCTGATGCCTGCATGGTGCCTTGCGTGGCTATTAGTCCCACAGGAAGTCAGGGTTGTGGGATGCCCCTAGAGTCTCTCTCCATATGCCCAGCACACACACACCAGCACACTGTCACTGCAACACTTTGGCTTCCTTTGCTTCATTTTGTGAGATGTTCGTGTGTGGTGTTTGATGCACTGCCTGTTAAAATTGTTCATTCTTACGACACATGTTCCTCTGACAGAGCAGAAGATCCGATTAGATTTTGAGCGTCCTGCTGTGTAAATAAATGTGCATATTAATGAGGAAAATGGCATTTTATTAAGATCGAGACTTCATTTCAAAAACACCCTGGTGTTATCTGAAGACCGTACGGTGATACAGAAATATCCACTAATTCATTCATTTTCAGAATTCATAAAGAAAGGCTATTGATTAGTGTCAATCACTTTCTCCTTCTTCTTCTAATGAAATTCTTCACTCCGATTTGTAATGCATAATGCTGCCTCTCTCAGCCAATAACACTCATACCTTTAATGTAGATAAAGGTCAGTGGTGCCATATGGAAGCTATTGGAAGTTATTATAGCATTATCTCAGTACTGGCATGCGATGATATTCCTTTGATGCCTGACAATCAAGAGCTCCAAATTAAAGAACAAAACATGCCAATTGTCCATGTGGTTTCTGATCTGATGCCTTGATGCTTCTATCAACAGGATGACATCATTTGTCTGTGTTATCTTCATTTTCATGTAACACAGATGTGGATTAAGGCCCACCATCAACTGCAAGTCAAGTAAAAAATTGCAACTTAATGCAATATGTGGGTCTGCAACATTCTGAAAACCTGCCAGTTTACACCAGTGCGACCAGACAGTATATCACCTCCATTGCAATGCCTCTTGCTTTTTGGATATAGTTTGTGATGTCTTAAAATATAAATGAGGGTAGTGATGATGAGTTAGCTACTTACTACAGTTGCATTACTACTATTGACGAAAACAAGAGGGTCGCGAATTTGGAGCCTCCATGGATGCTCTTTATTGGAGTGAATTTGAAGCTTTGTTTCATACAGACACTGCTGTTTCTCAAATAAATTGACAAGGTGACCCTCTGTTTCTTCTATCCAAAACTCCATGCCATTTGGACCAGTTCACAGTTTGTAACTGACTTAACCAGCTAACTTGAAACAGGTATCGTACGTTTTAAAACCAGCCACTGGAGATTTTATTAGCCAGCTTGAGTCGAGTTGAGACAGGCCATTTCACACCACTGCAACTTTTCCTGTTGCAAAGTCAATGTTTTCTTGTCCCTGACGCTTGACCATTGTCTTATTAGACAATTTACTTAACAAATTTCCTTTACAAAGTGAACCAAATGCTGAAATACAAGTCTACTCTATTATTTATAAAGAATATTTTAAGCTTTCTAGCATGCCTTAAAATCAAGAAGGCCTCACAACCCTGTATGAAGCTTTGGCAACCCCTAGTGGGGGATTTGAGTCTGTTGCATGCTGTTGCACTGTTGACTTCTCTTTAGATAGTAGCTTTAAGAGCTTAACTTGTAATCTTTCATTTAGACACTCATAATGTGTCTCTGGAGAGAAGCTACATCGTGTGATTTTCAGAGGATAACTCCAGTGTATCTGTTGTTATTTGTCACATTTGTGATTTGGTATGGAGAACTCAGGACTGTGATGGATTACTTTTTATCCGGGACACTGTGTGAACTCCTGTGTGTGATCCAGGTCATCGACTGACTGAGCAGCTGTGACTTCATTCTGACCGAAGAGAATGAAACAACAGAGAATTAAGGATTAATCAAGTGTCGAAACGTGGCCAGGATGATGACACAGCAGCAGCACCTGCCTGCACTTTGTTCTGTGTGTGCATGTTTGTGTGTGTGGAGCAGAAAGCACCTCACAGCTCGACAGCCGCTTCCCGGTTTCCATGCCAACCACAAGGGCTGTTCATGTTGGAGCATGCTCAGTTTGGCTCCCTTCCCTGTAACAATAGCCAGTGAGAGAGCTCACACTCACACACACACACACTCGCGCACACACTCTACTCCAGCTCGCAGTGGGAGCGAGACGGAGAGGAGAGGCTGCCTGCTGCGCTGCGGAGCCCATAACGCACACACCGACCAACAAACACGCACTCCTTCATAACAAAGGTGAGTACACAAACCTGCAAATGTTACTCTGAATATCCTGGCTTTTATTCTCTATTGCGGTGAGGAGTTTGTAGCATCAGTAGCTTTGCCTCTCTGAAGGAAAGAGCTGAAGAGTGGACACAGTTGGAGCCGGTGGAAAAACTAGAAATAAAGAGGAAGCATGCGGTCTGCTTTGTGAGTGACAAGAGTTCTTTTTTTTTATATGTTTATGTTTTTTCGCATAATGGCCTCATTATGCTCCATTTCCCCCCTGTTCCAGCTTGGGAAAAACCTTTTGCATATATGGGTCTTTCATCATTTTATAAATGGTTATTTATTCTGCTAAATCGGAGGTGTAGTAGTTGACAAAGCGGGGATCGCTCAATAATTCATGTAGCCTTGTATGGAGGAAAGTCAGTGGATGACAGCAGGTGTAATGTGATGCTTTGCATGGACGCAGATAGCTCTTTTTGGCTCTTTTGACAGTTCAGCTCAGTTTTACAACCTTATGTTTGCTTATTCAGATACTGCAAGCATTTTAAAGCCTCTTCTTTGTACGCCCGCTTGACCCGCAGATATATTTCAAAAGGTGAAAGTATCACCTAGAAGAAAAGGAGGATAAACAGATTTAACCTGGTTTAGATGCTCAGCCTTCCTGAAAATGTTATATGATCTGCAAGTAGGGGGAATGTGAGGAGTGTCTCCTCATGGCTGGTTGATTCTCCGAAATCTAGTGTCTGTATGTGGTCTGTCTGCCTGTGTGCAGGTTGTTCAAGGTCGGCCAAAAGTATTTCCAAGCTTTTCCGCTGGTCTCGCCTCATTCTCTCTTCCGGGCACCACTAATTCCCACACACCACACACACACACACACAGTCACTACCGCCCTCCCACAAGATTATTGTTGTGCTGATAAAATTCCTGGTATGGTCGATAGTGTATTCTGTGCGCAAGCCGGCCAGCCCCCTTTGGTTGTGCTGCCAGGTCTGTGGTTCCGTATGTGAAACTAGAGGTGCACCAGTCCCAGGCCTGGCTGATATGTTTTGAATCAATATAATATTAATGACACCAGAATTGTTCACATTTTTCAATAATAGCTGACACTTTAATTTAACCCCAGCATATACATATTCAATAAATGGTTTATAGCACACTATAATGATTTGTATATTTAAGGACATTTTAATGAACAGTGTTTGCCAGGAATTATAACAAATAATATAATAATATATTTATTCATAAAAGAATATGAAGAAATATTTTACATTAATACAACTGCGTTTTACTATATTCACTATTCAGTCATTCATTATCTGTTTGCACAGGAGAGGTTATAGTTGTTGACAAATACATTAATAAACAAAAGCCTAAAAGGCGGGAGGGTTGGTTAATGTAAAGTTTTAGCCAATTACCTAATCTGCATGTTGTCGTGATAAAACTGGAGCAGTACAATTCCATCAAAAAGGAGAAAACTATAATTCTGCCATGAAACCAATGGTTATCTATGTTAGTAAGTAACCTATTGTCCAAAACTCAAAAGAATTAAATTTATAATGATATTAATAAAAACAGAAGAGCAGCAATTTCTCTGCTATGAGAAGAAGAGAATATTTTATATATTTTCTTCACGGATGACAGCATTCATTGATTCATTTAGTTTTTGGACACCTGGGGGACGAAGAACTCAACAACCTTCTGACATAGCATGTCCCCATAAAGTTTGGCTAACATGTTAGCAACAGTTGCTAGCACAGTTACACATCTAGCACAAATGGAGCAGCATCATTCATTTAGAGTCATGTTTGTGTCCATCTAATGAATACAAGTGCAGTATTCACTCTCCTTTTCTGGTTTGGTTTCCACCTCCTGCTTAGATAAATGTTCCACTAAATGTTCTCTAGATGCTAACTTTGTCTGTCTGCTGTTTGCTGCTGGGTGGGTAGTGTACAGTGGGTTTATCAAAGCTGAGACTGAACAATACTGTAAATATGCAGTAACTAGGGCTCTAAAGTTGGCTATAATCTTCTTACTATCTATGAGATACCCATTTCACATCAGTCATTTCATTCACAGCTAATATAAAAATATTGATTAGTGGAGCTTTAAATGCTTAATCGATTGTTGTTTAATATTCTGTCACTTCACTATTCCATGCATTGATTGTTTCAGCACTTATAGTTTGCCTGTTGAGCACATGGAGGAGGAAGACGACACACCACACTAGCTGAAATTTCAACTGAGGGGAAAATCTGACAAATAAGAGTAGAGAGGAGGGGACACATGGAAGGACAGTGAGAAAACAGAAGAGGAACAGAAAATAGAGAGTTATAGAGTGATGGCAGACAGCGAGACAGAGTGAGAGGTACTCTTTCACCCTGCGGGAAATTGGAAAATAAATTGAGTTGACACAAGCAGGTTTGCATAGTGATATTGATGCTGGGGAGTGGGAGGAGAGAGGTTTGGACTCGGGGCTTAGAAGGTTCACATGAGGCTAATCATCTCTGTACCCACCAGTTAGGATGACCAAAAGGCTTCCTAGGGTTGGTAATTAGAAATTTCCATCTGCCATTGATAAAAAGATACAGTCCAGTGTGGCTGGCTCTTCAGCAGTCTTTGTGTCTTATTAAACAACACAGTGTATATTTCAGCCAAACTGAGTAATAAGAAACCACATTTTCCTATCAGCTATTGTTCTGAGTTTGCCTGCAGAAACATTTCAGCTGTTATTGGAGCATCTTATGGGACCATCTTTTGAATGGTGCTGGGTAGAATATAAAGTGGTGCCCAGTGTGGGATGTCAAGTTTGATTTTCAGAGCTTAGAGTGTTTTGATGGCTCAGAGCAGACAGACAGACAGTGTGCCAGTAATGTGATGCTTCACTGATATGAGGGAAAGCAGCTCTTCGTCTTCGTCTTTGTCTATTCTTCATCATTTGTGTCTGCTCCTTCTACTCTGTGGCGGCTAGATTAGAGACAGACAGGTTTCTATTTGTGTTTCTTTAAACTCGTCACAGTTTGGAGATTTGCATGAAAGCTGCTCAACATTTAAAAATTCTTCCTTTCCACAGAATCTGTGCATGGCAACTATGATTAATGGTTAGGGAAGGATCGTAGTTATGACAAACTATACAGTATATGGCCAACACATTCTCATTCCCAACTCATCAAATACTGCCGCTTAGGAGTCGCCCTCCTCTTCAAAATATGACGCTGTAGGTACACCTCTAGCATCTCTTCTACACTCACAGCTCTACGCACTCAAGTGAGCAACAATAAATATGTAACGTCCACAACTTAAGTTAACAATAATACATATGCACCGTTTGTACACACACACATGCTTGCCTGGTTAACATTGTGAAACTGTCACCGTTCTGTTAGGTTTAAGCTCAAAAACTACTTGGTTAGAATTAGGAAAAAGGTTGTAATATTTATTATGTAACATGAATAAAAGAAAACTTTTGGGCGTTACTTAAATAGTTTTCGAAATGTGGTTTTGGGACACGAACAGCGGTCCGCTGGTAAAGTCCTGTGTTTGTTTGAGACATCCATGCACCCCACCACCTTGTTATACTGAGTCACCTGACTTTGATGAAATTTTTGAGAAATTTTGCTAGAGGGATACCTACAGCGTTATAATTAGAAGTAGAGGGCCACTGACCAAGCTGACTACTTGGGAGTGAGACCGGGTGAGATGGGGTAACCAGCATCCCAAGGATGATAGGGATGATAACAGTGTAGTAGCAATGGGTAGTTGATATGGTATATGTTGAATAATGAAAGGCACAGAGGTAAGTCCAGGCAGCTAAAAAACTTGGTTTTAGCTGACTGGCAGATTAGGGAAAGATTGTGGTTACAGTTTAAAACGGTTGAATGTTAATTACGGATCTGTGAACTCCTGTCTCCTGCATGAAAGTAAGACACCTACATTTACGCCTCATTACATACAGTACAGGACACAAACTTATGTAGTTGGCACTCAACCAATGAATGTTGGCATTGGACGTAGTTATTTTAGTTGCAGAATTGTCCAGTATGTTTGTATGTGTGTCAGACCTTTGTTTATGTATCGACGCTAAAATGATCAATAATAATCTAACAATACCCAGAAAGATGCACACAATTGCAGGGCTGTATGTATATACACACATCCATCGGGGTTCATGCAGCCTTCGAGTGTTTATGTTTGTTACTCAGGTCCTTAAACTGTGGTGACACTCGATCAATGGCTCTGCATCCCTCCTCACTCCAGCTCCCAATGCCCGCCCACCCCCTCTCCCCCGCCACTTT
>NW_023340095.1:20554014-20555456 GCF_004916995.1 Morone saxatilis | reverse complement strand
ACTCCCTCCTCCTCTTTCTCTCCCTCTCTTCAAACAAGGTGTGAGTCATGCGATGACATCCAGAATGCCTTCAGCAGATGCAGATCCTTATAGGCGTCTGGAGGAGCCAGTCGGTCGATATCCAGGCCATGATCTATCTCTGATGGATCCTTGTTAAAGCTGACAATGAGCTGACAAGAAAGGCTTTTTGAAAACATTGACACCCCCTCAGCAAGGTCAAGGGGCAGTATTGATCCAGAGAAAGCAGAGCGAGGGCACATTGCTGAATTTAAAACAATTGATCTAGTATTGTAGTAATTTGTATTTTATATATTCATAGATTCTACTTTTCCCAGTAGTATCACATATTTAATTTCTCTTTGACTGTTTGGCAAGTGTCTTTTCTTGTCAGCTTTGATTCTGTAAAAGTAGGGTCTCATATTTTGAAATCCCCAACTGCAAGTTAAATGTTTTTAAGTAAATTATAAAATCTATTTATAAAATAAACATCATATTAACCATCACATATATATTTTAACCATATATAATAACTTTAAGTTTGATTAATAATTTAATGTTGGGTTGAAGCCCTGCAAATAAGAGCTTGAGGAGCTCTGTTTCCATTGTGCAGGTACTTTTCTACTGTATTCACAGAGATTCTTTGTTGTAGTGCCTATCTCACTGACATTTCGTGGATGTGCACAGAAGTATTCTGGTCTATTTTAATAAACATCCAATATCTTTTTCTGATAGGGACAGTCTTGTTTTTCACTTCCAAGTCAACTCTAAAGTCAACTGGGGTCTGGTATTTTGAAAAGAGGCTGACAGTGAGGCATCAATGAAACATTTTCCTCTGTTGTTTACTCATGCTGGGCAGCTGTCTGTGATCCAGTGGGTGATTAAGCACAGCAGAATCTGTTTATTCTTTTCTTGAGTGACAGGCCTAAGGAGAGGAAGAAGTGCTTTGATGGGATACATGAATGATTTTTTTTATTTTTGTCTCTGCCTCCATCATCAGTCACTGTTTCTCTTTTCTCCGTCCACCCTCACCCTCTCTTATCTCCCCGTGTCCTCTCATTCCCGGTGATGGGAGTGACTCACGTAGCCATCTGCTGCACAGCAAATCCTCTCCCGCCTTATGACCCTCCTTTTCATTATTAACTCGACTCCTCGGACAACAATGATACCTCTATCTCCTTTATCCATCTCTTTCTGTACTTATCCCTCTCTCCAATCACCTGAAACTCTCTTCCTTCTCTTCCTCCATCCAGTCAGGCTTTCATTATGTATTCCTCTTTGCACCTCCGTTCACCCTCCTCGAATGAATTCATCTCTGCATGGGGTGCTTCCCTTCAGTACACCTGGTATCATTTTTTCCTCACCTCATCTACCACTTCCTTTTTCTCCCAAGAGACAGATTGTAGGAATGAGGTCAGACACGCGCTCTGTGTGTGTGTGTGTGT
>NW_023340095.1:20548672-20554006 GCF_004916995.1 Morone saxatilis | reverse complement strand
TGTCTGTAAGAGAGAGCGAGCATATGGATATGAATGCGAGCAGCCTGTTGATGTTTTGTTGATGTAGGTGTTGCTTTTGCTGATGTCATTATGATCCCCTGCGGAAATGACAACAGACACATGAAAACACCCCGGGGGAATGTGTGTGTGTTTATGTGTGTAAGTTACATACAGACTGAGCACAGACATTGGCCTTAGGTAATGGAACTGAAATATTTCACAAGCACAGTCGTATTGTTTTTGTGAGGAAATGAAAATTTAACTGTGGCCTGAATTCTGGCAACAAGATGTCTGTAAACACACCAGAGTTTGATGTTTCTTTCTAGGCTACCAAAACATCTTTAAATATTATATATATTTTTATTGTCGAGGGAGTTGGTCAGCTACTTAATTTTAGCTGAAATATTTGGACCATAGAGCATATGGATACAAAACACTTAATGATAAAAATACAGCAAGACATCTTCCTGTTACATGTACACAAAGCCAAAAGGAAGACAGATCAGTCACAACATTATATATGCAGCCACATAAAATAACGTTTATTTCAGCAAAGAAACACTGAGAAGGCATATTCTCCAAGGCACAATATAGAGTTGTGACATGGGAGTGGTCATTTCAAGCATTAATTGTTCCATAAGTAAAAGTCTTGTTCATTTCATGCATAGACAATGCTTTGGGTCTTTTTTTCATGCCAAACACGCAGAGAAACCATGATGTGTCAGAAATACAGTTAATACAGTTCATTAAAATTGATGGCCATAACAGAAACCCATAATGTATCCAGGAGAATCATGTGATGCTGAGGAACAGTGAGGATATCTTTAAAAAGAATAGGATTTTATAGGGTGGAAATTTAGGCTCTTTCTCTCTTGGTCACAAAAAACTGCATGAATGAAAAACAGCTACAAGGAAGATGATTATTGAATGATGGACGTCAAGGATGAACAAATAGAATGACAGTCTGCAGTGTATCTCAGTTTTTACTGAACCTATTCTTCTGATTTGAAACGGTGCATCAGAACGCTCAGCCTCGGGCGAGTGTCCTCGTTCTGGAAACACTAACTCGTTATCTCTCTCTGTCTTAAATGCCAGCCGTGTGCTTTAGCTTTCTTCCCACTGTTACACAAAGCTAAATGTAAAGATTACTCATCATTCTGTCTCTATCTATTTGTCTCTATTTCTCTTTCTTCTGGGATGAGGCTCTCATTGGTTCATTCATCAAGCAGCACAGATGTGATAAAGGGAGCGCTTCATTTCTGCTCCTCAGAGGAAAAGATGTATCACACAGTTAGAGCTCCATAAAGTCATTCATC
This sequence comes from Morone saxatilis, assembly GCF_004916995.1. Taxonomy (NCBI): domain Eukaryota; kingdom Metazoa; phylum Chordata; class Actinopteri; family Moronidae; genus Morone; species Morone saxatilis. The sequence continues at coordinate 20,552,690 of NW_023340095.1, read as the reverse complement.
AAACATCAAAACTTTAAGCTGTCACATGGGATTGTAATCAGCACAGTGCAGCGTGGGTGTTGCCAGTTGATGTACTGTGTACTGTAGTTTGATCTGGCATCTGTAGGGTTTGTGTGTGTGTGTGGGACCTGTATATACCTGTCTCTCTAAAGGTTAGCTCTGTGTAGCTGTTATGGATACAGCCGCCAAGTTGAGTGAGATCCATAACCCTCCATCAATCGACAGGAGCTAGCTGTGGTGTGACGGAAAGCCACTCTGCTGATTGGGTAACAAAAACACACACAAACAAACACACGCACATACACACACGCGCGCGCTGTGTGTATGTGTACACTACTATGCCTATTTTTATCAAGGCTTGTTTTCCTCTGTGATCACTGGGTAATTACATGGCTTGTTGCTTCATCAATTAAACATGAGCCACAGACATGCAGATGTTGATTACCTCTTATATTGACCACTGTGTGTGTGTGTGTGTGTGTGTGTGTGTGGGGTTGTCTGTCTGTCTGTCTGTCTGTCTGTCTGTCTGTGTTTCTCTTAGCTTGACTCCTGACCTGGGTATCATTTGAAGTGTTACGGTAACACCAGTAGGGATGCAACTAATGATTATTTAGTTATCGATTAATCAATGAATCATTTGGTTTATAAAATCTCAAGAATGTTAATGTAAAAAAATCTGATTATTGAGTAATCGCTAAATCAATTAATTGTTTTATCTCATCTAAAAAAGACATTTGTTTGATGGCTTCCTTAAACTGAAACTCTAGTGAGTGTTTTTTTTTTTATTTGGTTTTATGGCAAACTTTTGAAATGTCAAGTGTCTTGACATAAATAACAGCACAATAACGTTAAAAAATAAAATACTGTATAAAATGAATAAAAAAAACCACAATTTTTGGCACACTTTCTATATTTGGTGCTTAAAGTGCTGAGATTAGGCATGCTGCATTTCCAGTTGTACTCAAGAGGATAACTGAGGTTCACTGTAAGGCAGGTTGGCATAAAAGAGCATTCTTAATTTTAATCGCTCCCTGGAACTTTTGCTAGAAAAGAGGAATTATGGATCGAACCACAAAGGAAATCCAATAAGATAAATGAATAATACAATAAACCTGAAGAACACTTCATTTAAAATAACCACATCAAGCATAAGAACAGATATTTCTCAGAGGAACATCAGGCCCTCCTTGTATCACTTCAAAGCGCCAGCCTTTCCAGAGCACTTTATCTTTATTACAAGGCCTCGTATCACATGATAGCTCTGGTCATCATTTGCATGAGTTGGCTCCTTTGAACTGTCTCTCCTCGGCGGAAAAGACTCCCTCTTTTGTCCTCTTTGAATATGTGCAGATCTGCTGTGCTGCTCATGAAAACCCTCATGCAAAGGAAGCAAGGTGTTTGCTCTCAGGTCATCTGCTCACTGTATAATTCATCTGCAATATTTCCAACACATGAAATATGAATGAGGTCGAGATGACCTGGAACCACAGAAGAAGAAGAAGGACTCAACAGTGCAGGTTGTTTTGTTGTTTTTATTTTTCGGAGTGCATTTAACATCATAATGGAGTGCTGTTAGACTTTACACTCTCTCCGTTCCACAGTCTTGGACTATTCGCTAGTATTTTTGAACAAATGTAGTTTCTGAGCCTATGTAGCTGCTGTACTCACCTTTGACTCCCAAATTAATAAAAGGTAGCCTTCATGAACTTTACCATTAGAGTCTGTAATACACATAAACAGGGACACAAAATTGTAGTTGTTAAGATTTTAGTCTGGAACATGTTTATTTTTGTATTTTGACATATAACTGGCCTTAACCGTACAAGATTTTTATACTTAAAGCTGCCAAGTGTAAGGACACATGTGGAAATGGAATATTTGCTAATATTGCAGATAAATGGCAGGCTAACAAGGTCTGCTGTCATAGCTTTGACTTTGCATCTAATATACATAAATAAACAGTAATATTGATTCATTTTTAAAATTACATAAATAAACAGTAATATTGATTCATTTTTAAAATTCTAAATACACCATTACTAAGTGCTGCGATAAGGACACTCTAAATACTTAAGAGGAAAAGATCATCTTGACCTTTCTTGACCTTGAGGGTCACCTAGTGGGTGGCCCAACCTGTCATCCATGTGCTCACTTGCTAACTTCTGTTTCCATTGAAACTAGATTTATTTGGTTTAAAAATACTTTCAGTATGTGTCAGTGTCACGATGTAGGACAGTCTCATTTAGATGAAAAAATCATATAAATGATGAGTAAATTTAAACATTGAGACCACAGTTGAGGGACATGAACAAAAGTGGTGTTTGGAACCATAAAACGCTTCATAAATTGTATTAAATCACATTATTATTGTTTTTTATGCCAAAATAATGTGAAGAAGATCATGTGACAAATTTTAACATAAATCCAAAATGTCACTACTGGATTTAAAAATGCCCATAGTTGCAGACACACCCAGCTATGCTATAACTGACATGTGCGCGTCCTCAAACAAGAACTGCCAACTTGGGCTGCTTGTGTTTTCTCCCACCAGTTTGTGATGCCTGTGGTGACAGTTGATTGTGAAGCTTAAAGGTGCCCTGTGGATTTCTCTTGTAAACAGATTTTGTGTTTACATTCAGCGCTGCTCACAAAAACGCAGAGTGTTTATACTTGAGGTGTTGAATACATTTGAATACATTTCCTTCCTCGTGGAGCATTTACATTTTTATCATTTTTTAAATCCATGCTTGCTTCTTCTTCGCCGCCTTTCTTGGTGCATTACAGTCGCTGCTGTTAATCAACATAATAGGATGAAATTAAAACTCTTAATGCTCTATAGCACCACTAGCAGTCAAAAAGTCCACAGGGTGCCTTTAAGTAAGCTGAAGAAGCGCACAGTATGTTCTCCTTCTCTGTGACTGTAAACCTTCTGCTCTTTTGTTTTTTAATACTTCTTCCTGCTACTATTCAATGCACGCCCAGCCTTTATCAATGACTTCATTTTAATTTTAACTCTGCAGCTCAAAATAGCTAATTTCAGATTCCTGCAGAGCCAACTCTCTCAGCTGCTACTACAGTAAACCACTGTACAACTCTGTTCATCTCCCCAGAGACTTGTAGTCCATACACATACCACAGTCATTCTGCCTAATTAACTGCACTCATCCACACTTGCACCTTTGATGTTGCCCGTACTCAGTGTCTCGCAGGTTCCCGCCCACTCTCATGCCTCCCCTCCCTGTGATGAGACTGGTAGTGTAGGTGTTGCTGACAGTGCCCCCGGGTGGTGCCTCATTAACCCACATTTCGCTGGCTGATGGGAAACGTTGTGAGGGGAGTAGGGGGGGTTATGTGTCTGTGTGCATGCATGAGGGAATGTGTCTGAGAGGGGAATGTTGAATGTTTCCTTTGAAGAAACTCTTCAGCATCCGTATGCAAGAATGGCAGAAGCTGTGTTTTTTTTTTCCGTTTTACAACCTTTTCTCCTAATTTAGATCACCCACTTCCCCGTATATTACAGTCACTGTCAGTGCTAAGGCTGTATTCATTTATGGTTGGAAGTTTGAGCTTAGAAATGGGAAAGGCGTCATTTCCAACCTTGTGCATTCGAGCTCCAGAAGTGGGGAAAACATGAAGGATGCAGTAGCATGTTGGGCTGCTCACAAACACCAGAAACATTATAGAGAATTAAGCAACTAATACTGTATTGGCATACTGATTGAAACCAATCCAAGTGTTTAAAATCCTTAATCAAATTTTAAAATGTTTAAGGATGTCCCCAAGTTTCTTATTTTCACCCTGAACTATCAAGGTATCCTGGAGCCTCTCTTTTATCCGTCTGTTTTACATTTTAAAGCCCATTTCTCTTAGTTTAATTTGGACAATTTTCTCAATTTTTTACAGTCCCTATCATTGGTAATGTTGCATTAATAGGGTACTCTGCTGATTTAACATTGCACATCTATAACATTATCCGTGCAAATATCGTCTTCTTCATTCCATGCATTCTTCTTCCTTG
>NW_023340095.1:20548175-20548523 GCF_004916995.1 Morone saxatilis | reverse complement strand
GTGTTGTCAGCGAAAAGCTTCTGTGAGGCTGCATTATGTGCAAAACGTCACGTGCATCCTTAGATCGCCCCGCTGCTCCATCCCGTGCTCCACCACTCCCACATATCTCTCTGATTTCTTCCTGATCCCTCCTCACCTCCTTAATTTGCATCCTATCTGTGCCATTTAGTAAACGAATCCTTCTAGTAGCGGTTAATGTACTGCCTCCACTGATCCTCCCGAGCTCTAACCTCTCCCCTCTCCTGCGTCCGTCGTCCTCCTGACAGGAGATGGACAGCCACTTCACTTCATTAGGATAGTTTCTTATTACCTGCCGGGCCTTTTGCGAGGCTGTGTGTGTGTGTGTGT
>NW_023340095.1:20540102-20548075 GCF_004916995.1 Morone saxatilis | reverse complement strand
GTGTGTGTGTGTGTGTATGTCTACACAATGGAGTCTAACAAGTCTCAGATGTAGACTGATGGAAACTGGATGAGCCATTGTCCTTATTACAAATAAGGCTGGAATTTGATTATTTTCGTTATTTAATATTTTTGAGTCATCATGTAATTGTTAACAAATTACACAAATTCCCACCTTCTCAAGCTTCCAGAGCTTAAATTATTGTCTTAAAACTGCTTATTTTGTCAGGCCAAAAGGATAATAAAGAAACAAACCCAAAGGATTTGATTTACAGCTGTATAAAATTAAGAAAAACAAGCAAATACTCTTGTTTTTTTTGTCTGATAAAAGACTTATCTAATTACAACAATTTTAGCTGAAAACAACATTCATTATTTTTGTTCATGCCATTTATAAACGCTTTCCTGCAAGTTCAAGCCTGAAATACAGTATTTTGGATCATATCTCTGCCAGAAATATATCAGCTGCAAAGAAGAAATCCCCTACCATCACAAATCCTGCTTGTATGCAGGGATCTATAATGATAATGGTGGTAAGGTATTCTTATGTAAGACACTGCAGATAAGCATCTAAATCAATAGACCAACGCTGAGCCCAGATCGAGCTGGCAGGATTGGAGCTTTATGTGGATAGACTTTCACTGGGATAAAGAGGCAAACTGCTGGATTAACAGATGACTTACACATTGACAGCAGCAGAGCCGGTAAGCCATCAGACTGGCAGGTTATTTATGCAAAATATGTTTGAGAAATGTATGAGGTGTGTTTGGTTTTATGTCAATCTGCATTGTAAGTGGTGCAAGTGGCATGTTTCTGTTATTCTAGCCCTTATGCATGGCACTCCCTAAAATATTTGAATGCATTTAAATATATTTTTGCCCAAACCTGACATGTTTGAAGTTAAAAAGATTCCAGCTTTGATTACAGTCACAAAAGATACATATAAGAGGCTATTAAAGTGATACACTCACCCCCAGTAAGCTTGAAAGTGCACATTTGTAGTTTACATTTGTTTTGGAGACTGATGGCTGTAGTCAGTTTAAGTTCTTGTCAGCTACATTTTAGATTGCAATGGTGAAGACGTATATCTGTTTCGTCACGTCACTTTTGCTCTGGTTAAATGTTGAATATATCTAACTCTGATATTGGAGAATCACCTGCACGCAAATACCTGCGTATGTGCTCAATGCAGCAGCCGGACAGTGAGCGGCTCTGCATCTGACATCTTGGATGAGAATAAATAGCTTCAACAAGGCAGAGATGCTTATCATTGTAGATTTATTTGATTTGTGGCACGAAAAGCAAATAAATAACAACAAAAAATCATTGGCTGTCAGCCAAATTGTTATTTTTAAACATCTATATTGGTATCAGCTCAGAATCCCCTACTTTATATTCTGTGGTTTGTACACTTTGTGTCCTTTTCTTATACATTATGTCTTCTATCTTCCCTCTGCTAAAGCACTTTATGACTACAGTTTTGTAAAGTCCTTTAGAAATGTAGTTACACATCAGTGGGTTTAGCCACATTTTGCCAAAACTCCTACAGTATGAGTGGCAAAATACTGAACACAGCAAAGACCGCGAAAAAGTGGATTATGCTGCAGAAAGGGTTGGCAAAGTTTGTGTGTTGCATTTATGCCAACTGAATTAAAGCTGACAGCTTCTAAAGGAGCAAACAAACTTTTTACAACCAACTCTCTAGCTTACAGGGGATAAATGTTTGATACCCAAAAACAGATGCTGCTCATGGAGCTTGAACATGTCACAGTATTAGCTGAATGCAAATAGAAGGGTGTGAGATTTAAATACAGGCAGCGATAGTGTACATTTTGCATTTGATGTTGATTATGACGTCATGTCTTCTGAGCCGCTTCTTCACCTGCCGAGCCTCCTCACCTCACCTGACTGCTTTACATTTACACTCTCTGCTCCCTGTGTCACACTGTAAGTCACTGCTGTTATTGTGGCTTCAGGGGCTCAGGGAAGAGAAAGCAGTCGGCTGGCGGCCGCCGTCTTCAGGCTCACTGTTGTGCAGAGTGAAATATCACAGCAGCTGGCGGTGTTAGGGCCACGTATGAGTCCAGACATCCTGCCAGCGCGCAGTGTGTGGACAGCAGTCTGCCATTTTATGCCACATGCTGAGCGGCAAGCGCAGTGTGTCTGTGCACTCAAGCACGTGCACACCCACACATTTGCAGTGCTACCAGGAGGCTTTCTTTTGAATTTACTTACAGTCCATTTAAAGAAACTTGAAGCTACAGTAATCAATGTTAATATTGCTTTTTGGCCAAACGTTTTTCTTAGTACTTTCTCATCTCCATATATCTGACTGTCTTACTCAGTGGTACACCTGATGTAAAATGTGTAGAACACAGCACAAGAAATGCTCAAATTGCCTTCAAAAGTTGTCCTTTTAAATTCGCCCAGCCATGACTGAGCAGGCACATGGCATTCCTACAGCTGCCTGGGCTGCCATTTTTCAATTTAGCCACTAAGGAGAGCGTTTTGAAAAAGGCTAAATTTTTGCACTTGAAAACCACTGGCCATTGTGGAGGGAAAAAGGCATATTTAAATGTATTTGGCTTTAGTGTGTGTCCTCTCCAGTCTTGGCCTCACAGTGAGCTTTCTGTCACACTCCTGCTGTGCCTTCCAGCTGTGCCAACGATAGCCTGCCTTTCGCTCACACACAGCAGAGCACTTCACATCCAGACACCTGCTGAGCCAAAGCACACATCGGTGGGAGGTGAACTTCATGCCATGTCGGGTTTAAGGGCGTTTGAATATTGTTAACCCACCGTGCTACCTGACAGTTCTGACGTTGAGTCCTTTTACAGACTGTAGACACTGAGTTGTTGTTGTAAATTCAAATATTTATTTTCTGAATTAAAAATGTTGGTGGTCACATATACCTACCCTGAGTTACAAGGTTAAGTAACGCAGTCCACTACAACAGCCTTGAAATCACTTAAAATGTTATGTTGGACAATATATTGTCCAGTGTTTATAATGCGTTGTTGACCTGCCACTTAAACTATTATATATAAACTATACAAAGAGTTGAGTCAGAACCTCTCTGACAGAGTAAACAAGCTGCTTCATAAAGGTCGGATTCATTGCTATGCTGTTGTATTTTATTGCACGTGCACCTACTAAACTGGTAATAGTGTAGTTTAAAGTCATTTTTGGCATATTTTTATGAATGTTCTGCGTTGATTACTTCAGTGGCTCAGTAGAACTTTTTTTATGTTATTCATTCATAAGTTCTGGTACATGTGGCATCACAAGCGAAGGATCAGGGAAGTCCTTTTTACAATTTTTATGACTGCACATGAATGCACCATTCCAAATGAATTTAAATACATCAACTTTAAGTCCATGCTCTTGAAAGTGAAGACATTTTTTCACTTTTTTAGGGGGGGTAGAAGCAAGTTGTATATTTGCACCATATATTCGATGGGAACACTGTTAATGTATCACCTTTATTCTCCTCACTGTGCTCACTGTTTTTCACAGCTGGATTCTTTGTTTTTATTCTTGTGGATCAGGATGTTTGTAGATGCAGAATGAATTCTCGTCACAGATATGTTTCTTCTTTGCTATATAATTTTTTGGAATCACAATATAGAATAATACATTTATGAAGATGAAGTGATGACATTTTCAAGAGGTATATGAATATAGTGGTCGAGTATATGAGGTGTGTGTGGCTGAGATTGCCATTAAACGGTCTTTATCTCCCTGTCTCTGTCTCCGTCTCTCTGTATCTCGCTCACCTCACACACACACACACAACAACACACACCCAACACACACACCTGCCCGAAACTATTTGGAGGTGTGAGTCTGCATGTCTGTAGGGAAGAATGAAGGTGTCAAAAAACCATGGGCCATTATTATCCTCTTCTATCACTACATAGGATCTGAAAGACTTCAGTCTGGAGAACACCACACACACACACACAACCCACACGTCTGTAAGAAACACTTCTGCAATAGTTTAGGGCTTCTGAAGCTCCCATCAGGAAAGGATGAATGAAACAGGCGGAACAGCGGGGAATTGGCTCAGTGATTTAACGCTTTCCGGATATAAAAGAGGAGAAAATTAAAATAAATAATGGGTCATTCAGTCAGTGCCGATAACCAGTTTCTCATTCCTCTTAGAAAAAGCCTATCAGTTTCAGTGGGATGTCAGAGCGAGGTTATTCTGTGAGCATGAGAGAGGAGAGGTCTCCCAGTGTGCAAAGTGGAGCTGGAGAAACGAGTGAATTCAGAGTACTTTACTTTTTTAACTAACAGCTCTGGTGCAAACAAAATGTTGAATGAAGTGAGCTGCATCATTTTGCAAGGAAAGAGAAGAGGCTGCATGGGAAAAAAAGGGAGGATCAAGTGTGAAGCCCTGCACAATCATGCAGGCACTTCCCTGGGATGGTGCGGGGGGGGGGGGCATTTCTATGACATCACTTTCAAAGTGCGATATGCAGCACAGCACTGTCGTCCAGCATCCCGCGGCAGGGGGTGGGTGGGCCATCGCGTGGATGTAGATGTTGAAGTGGTGGATGCAGAGTTTAGTGGAGCACCCAAAGACGAGGTGGGGATCTCTCTTTTGTTTTTTGTTTTTTGTTTTTTTCATGAACTGAGTATTCATGGTTCCTGCAGAGTGTTTCCCGGTCTGAGTTGTGTCTTGGATAGAGCTGTTTCTGTAATGCACAGTTCAGTCTCTTTTGTTTTATTTTAGGGCTGCTGGCCTACATTGCATTCATGCCTGCTGTGCAGTTATGTTTGGAATTTGTGTCGTTTATCTCACTGCTTTTATTCTTTTCGTTGTTGTGTAAAATGACATTTTTTATGTCTAGATTTTGAACTGCAACTTGAGTTTGAGCTTTAATGTGTTGATGTCAATGCATCCATAGTATTTTTCTTATTTACAGTTCTTTATGGAAACCGCTATTTATTTCTTTACCGGTACATTTATGGTGTTTTTATTTCATTTATTCCTTATTTTAAAAGGAGAATTCGATAACACATTAACTCATATTTGCACTATATTTATTTATGTTTATCATTTAATAATGTTCTGGCAGAGAAAGCAATATTATTATTTAACGTTAATGACATTTATTATTTTTCATTTATTTATTTTGCAGGGACAAAGCATGATACACATATTGCATCAGATTTATTTTAATTTATGTTATCGTATTATTTATATGACAAGGATGTATGTCTAGTGTAATTTATTTTCAGCTTTCTTTATTGTTTATTCAAAAGGTGCTATTGCAGTAGATATATCTTAAAACTAACTTACGTCTGTGGTCCCCAGGCGGGCACCACCAGTATTTGTTTCCTTTCTTATCTGTAACTGTTGATGAGAAACAACAATTATATTTAATATAGAGGAAATGTGCGTTATTGCTTGAAAATATGACATTGAATAATTATCCGCAGGCTGTTCAACACACACACACACACACACACACACACACACTGTATACAAGCTCTTGGCGTGATGCGTGTAATCTGCGACTCTCTCCTGACAGAGAAACACTAATTATGTAATTGACTCAACATCTAATTCAATCTGCGAAAGGAGGACACGGTTTGTTTTACAGTATCAGGATACATCTGCTATTCAAGCCTCAAGTCTCTGTTGCTCTGTGTGTGTCTCGTCTGACAGAGCGAGCATCTCCACCGTGGTAGTCTGTTGTTATGTTCAGAAAAAGCAGCTCATTGATTGATATGCTTTTTTTTCCTCTTTCTCTCTCTTTACTTATAGCTCAAGGCCACATCTGTCTGGCTCTGTGGAAACTCCAGACAGATTGCTATACTGAGAGGAGACTGTGAAGAGGAAGCCTGGCACTTTGGGATCTGAGCCAATGACCTGTAGGAGGAGAGAGGGAGCGCAGAAGCTTGATTAAAATGGGGTAAGTTTAGAAGATCAGACAGTGTGCTGCCAGCAGCTGCAGGAACTGCTGGCTGCAACAGGAGGATTTGTTTCCAAACCTGATCTCTGCAACATGATGCTCGCTGTTGGGTAACCTCTGCCCAGGCAGAGGAGGGGAGATGTGCCGATAGCAAAACAGACTCTGACTCACACATAACACAGTGATGATGTACACATAGACAGAATTATACAGTAACTGTAGAGCCTTTAGGCACGATGATCTGCAACTATCTATAGAACTAGAAACATTTCTTTCTTGTCATAATGAGATGCTTTAATGGTTTTAATCTGGTGAAGCTTCTCTGGAAAACAGCCAATCCTGTGCGTTTCAACATTTTTATTTATTTTTTGATTTGCAATAAAAGATCCGATGTAGTAAGAAAATGATGTATCATAATCTTATATTCAGCATTCAAAACATATTTTATTCTGACAGATTTGCAGTTGTTCCAAGTTCAGGTCGTTTAAGAAAAAAAGAAAAAAGAAAGAGCCTCATTATATCGAAACACTTGATTCCAAAAATATCTTTACATTGATTTGTACAATGAGGACGTGTGATAATTTCATACATAGCCAAAAGTATGTGGACACACATACACACACATAAACCATGAACATCTGCTGCCATAGCAGCCTCCGCTCTTCTGGTTTCAGGCTTTCCACCAGATGTTGAACCTGGCTGCAGGGATTTGCTCACATTTAGCCTCAAGAACATTAGTGGGGTCCAACGCTAATGTTGAGTGGGAAAATCTGGCTCACAGTTGGTGTTCCAGTGCATCCCAAAGGTGCTGGATGGGGTTGAGGTCAGTTCTGTGCAGACCAGTCAAGTTCTTCCACACCAGACTGGGGAACCCATTTTTTTGTGGAGCTGGATTTTAGCACAGGGGGTATTGTCATGTTGAAACAGGAAGTGGACAAACAGAATCTGTTACCACAAAGTATAAATTATATAGAATATCATTGTATGCTGTAGCATTAAGGTTCAACTTAACTGGAACTTAAGGGACTAACCGAAACCATGAAAAACAGTCCAGACCAAGAATATACAAAAAAGGTACACAAACTGACTTGTTAAGATGGAGGTTTGTAAGTGTATTTAATAATGCAGACACCCTGACAGTGAATCCGATCACATAAATGATTTATTTTGATGCTGTCCTCCTCGCGCACTCTGCCATCATATCTGGAGAAACCAGCTCCTATGCATGCTGGGACATGGTGGCTGATTTACTGTCCTGCTGGTAGGGATGAGTTATTCCTCAGTTAGCTCCAGTGACAGAGGGAGCAGAGAGAGTGCGGACCTCCAGAGAGCATTTATTCTGGCAGTAATTCAACCAGAGAAAGGCAGAGAGAGAGAGACGAGGGGAGAGGAGGTGCGACCTCCGAGGTTTATTCTGCAGTAATTCACGAGAAAGGCAGAGATAGAGAGAATGAGAGAGAGAGAGACGAGGAGAGAGGAGAAGAGAGGCACAGGCATTGCTGGCAGCAGCTGGCTGCTATTGACACACCGCTCTGCTATTAAACCCAATCCACATTTCAGCACTTTTTTGCAATCAAAACTGTGTACTCTCTCTTCTCTTCTACAAAACACACACACACACACTTGTGTCTGCCAAACAGGATAATAGGAAACAATGTAAAAGAATGCCAGGGCCAAGTGCTCAGTATGATTCACATCCAGTCGAGGGAACATAATGGTGTTTTTTCTAAAAACAACTGATAGAAAAAAAAAACACATTCTTCAGGCACTGTCAGGCAGAGCACGGAGAAAACGCATATTAAAATCCATTATTTAGTGTGGCATAATAGTGGTTATATACTGATGGCTTTTGACAGGGTCTTCAGCAGCACAGATCCCAATGGATGGGCGATAAGTTGATATATTTCATGAGACGATACAAATTTGTTCACCGTCAGATATTTTTCCTCACCTTTTGTACCGTGTTTGTCATCCTTTTAATGGTTTGATAAATTAAATTTTGTGCAAACCTTCATGGTCACCAGAGGATGAACCCTACTGACTTTGGTGA
>NW_023340095.1:20530914-20540086 GCF_004916995.1 Morone saxatilis | reverse complement strand
TTTTAGTGAAATGTCTCAACAACTATAGACACTTTTCACACCAGCCATTTTGACAGGAAATAGTAGGGTAAACACAGGCGTTGATGCAATGATACTAACTAAGGTTCTGTTCCATTCAGGACAAACAGAGTCGGGGTGCTGCTAATGTGCATGTTGGCTCACTGGAAAGGCTCTGCTACACTAAATGGAACGGAACCTATAAAGAAAATGAATATAATGACGATCACAAAATAATAGCCATACAAATCGTATCATGTGATACAAACCAATCAATAGGTCTAATTAAAAGACCAAACCCTGCAAACGTGTCAGTCTGTCAGGACAGTGTATGGGGGATTGAATCAAAATAAACTACAGTGAGTGCGTTCATGGTAATGAAGGAACACATCACCCAGTGTAACAGTGTGGCTCACTGAACAATGGAGCTCTATGGCAATTGTTAGTAATACTTGTTAGCGGGATCAATTCATTGTTGTTGTTTTTTTTTCATGCAATTTGTTGACAGTGAGAAAAATATAAAATATCTCCAACCTTGTCCTTGAAGAAAGTTGTTAATAAAATGAGAGAAACTATGATTCTATGAATGAATTTCTATTGACATCACTGAGCTCCAGTCGTCAGTGTTGAAAGTATTCACTCAAGATCCACAGATTAATGCCTTTGGTTTTTGTTTCAGAGCATCGTTTAATGAACAGCCAACAAATAAGATTTGAGGGAAAGCGCTCATGCTTGCTATGTTTGAGGTTGCTGATTAACTCTGACAACAGCCTTGCTTACCTCAATGCAAGTGAGGAATGGAGATTTATCTATTACTGCAAAGCTGCAGAGAAGCGCGGCGGCCTGTTCGTGCTTTGGCATTTGGGAGCATTTGGGTCTAAAGATGATTTGGGTTTTATTATTCACCTAATGCATCGGAGATGAGCCCTCTGAGTCCCTGTTTCATAATCGTAGTCATAATCACATCCCTAACCCTGTGCTGCTGACTGTGATGTAGACAGAATATGAGATATGGATGATGGCCGTTTGGGTTGGGCGGTCGACATGCAGTTTGTACTCACTACAGAGAGAGAGAAAGAGCTGCAGTACACCCAGTACCGTCTTGCCAGCTCTCTCGGCTTCTGGCTAATCTACAACTGCTGTCTGATTAGTCAGAAGGAAAGAGAAGAGCCGGCCGCCAACGGACAGCCGAGCAGTTATCTTCATTACTGTCCCCTTAGCTTCCAGCTTTCTCTTAGCGTCATACTCATTTCCTCTCATCCTTCATCTCATCTTTGCCTCTTTTACCAGAGCTCTCTCTTTTTTCTTCCTCCTGCACTGTCTGTCTCTCTGTATCTGTCTCTCAATCTCATGTTTTAATAGCCTGACAAGCATGCAGGGCAATAATCCCTCTATTATTATTCTTGCTGCAGAGAAAGAAAAAAGAAAAAGCCGGAGGGGGTAGACAGAGAACCATTTTTATAAAATGAATGTAATTATTCTGGTGAAGGAAACACGTTTCAGAGACAGTGTCTCCGTGCCCATAGATGTGGTTATCCAATATTCCAATATATTGTGTGATTATCCCCGTGGCTGAAGACCTCTAACAAATCTGTCTTATGGGCAGATCCTGTATAAAGTCTGAACTGTGGATACATTGAAAGTATTAGATCTGAGCTGTATTATCAGGCTAAGATCTAAGAGTCTAGTCTGATAAAGGGCAACAATACCACATTGTTGAAATCAACATCACAATATTACCAAGAATATTGTTTTTTTCAATCTTTATCTATGTCAGAGTATGGTAATGTACACTAAATTAAATATAAAATAATCAAATTTATGTTTAAAGGCCCAGTGTGTAACATTTAAAACAATGTATAATTTCATCAGTGTATATTTACATGAAAATTAGAATCATTATGTTTTTATTACCTGAGAATGAGCCATTTATATCTACAGAGGGTCGGGTTGCATTTTGTGGAGTCTGACATGTTTGCCACACAAAAACCAAAACTGGTTCTAGATAGGGAATTACAGAACAGAGATCTGAACATTTCCAAAGATACCAAACATACCTATCTGAATCTTTATCTGCGTATTGTACATAAAACAATTCTAATCTAATGATTCAGCCATTCAAACCTGCATCTGCATCTTAGGAGCTTAAATTAAGTGTTTGTCAGTGCATGTTGCTTTATCCATCAAAGTGGACATCAAGTCATCAGTCATTTTTACACTTAAACTGTGTCAACATGCCCAGTAATATAATATTGACTAAAATCATGTTCACTGGTGACAAATTTCACAGCTCAACCCTAGCAACAGCCTGCTATTGATTTTCATAATACAGACATTTATGTAAAATATTGGCTGCCCTGACATTTTAGAAAATCATAAAAATGTTATGTAAAGTAAGTAGTAAATTGACTAAAACTTTAGTTTAGAAATTTTTCATAACGATATAGTTGAAGATAAAGTAGCTTACACAGTTTGAAAGGATGCAAGGCAGGCTCTGTTGTTGTCTATATGAATGTCTGTGTCGACTTTACATCTCTGATCTTATCGTCCTCCTTTCTGTCTTCGCCCCTGCAGGCTGCAGATCTTCGTACCTGCTCACTATGTGTCTGAGGGCCGCTCGCTCAGCCCACAGCCATGCCAGACGTAAAGCCTCCACCACCATGTGATTACCCCTCCACCTCCTCCATCGAAGCCTCTGGCGGCTCTCCTGCTGGCTGTGCCTCTCCCCTTGACCTCATCATAGACATGGAGCCTTGCATCGCTAACCTCCCCCTGTCCCCGGACTCCTTAGCCTCCTACCCCCACAGACACAGACCCAGTGTCCCTCACTACCCGGGCCACCAGGGGCCTCCCTTCCCACTCATGGCCAGGTGTAACAGCAGCACCCTGCTCACTAACCTGGGGCTGAGGTACTGCTCCAACAGGCAGGACATTCTTGGGGTAGGGCCGGATGAGGGTCTGGCCCCGGGCTCCTGCATCCACACAGGAAGCAATGGAAGCAGGCCTTACAGGAGTATGGAGAACCTGAACTGGAACACTGTGGTAGATCCTGGCCTGTGCACATTCAGTGCTCCCCCCTACAAGAGTGTGGACAGTGAGTTTATTTTACGCTACACCTCCAGTAGCCACTGGTGTGGCAGTCATCCAGATGGATCTGTAGTGGGGGCCCATGGACTTGTACCCAACCCAGAGAGCCTGGCGTTTTACCCCCGACATGGGCTGCCCAGAAAGGACCTACCGCTCTTCCCTCAGTTGCTATTTCCAGGTGGCGTCGACGAATGGGATGCAAGGAAAGGCCTAAGAGAGAAACTCCGCCTCCAGAGTGCACGGTCATCAGCTGAGCCTCTAAAACCCCTTCCGTTGCGGCCTCAGGTGACCCCAAGTGCTGCACCCATCGAACGGGAGGGTGTGCATCATTACATGAATTCAGTATGTGCTGTTTCCAAGCCACTGTGCGCAGTGCGCATCACCAGCCCCGAGGAGATCAAGCAGGAGGTCCTGAGGCGCTTGCAACTCCGACGGCAGAACAGCAGCCCCAACCTGGCCCTCCTCAGCTCCCCATCCAGCCCGAGAGTGGTTAAGACATCCTACACAACAGACAACATTGCAGGTAACAGGAGTGGATCAGACTCTGCATCTGAGCGCTGCAGACCTCCTGTGGGACGTCTACATATCCCTACGTTTGAGGAGTTTAAGAGGATGAGGCAGCAGGAGGGAGAACAGAGCAAAGAGTCCACAGCTGGTTCTGTGGTATCTGGAAAACCTGAGAATGACTTGCCACAGGAAGCAGAAACATCAGACAGTAAGACACCTTCTGATGGGACTGTTCCTCAGTCCAACTCTAGTGGAGGAAACAGTAAACAGCAAGAAGACTCAGAAGAGGTGGAAGGAGAAATGAGCACAGGTGAAAGGACAGGCAACAGTGGTGAATCCCTGCAGACTGTCACTTCCTCAGAGAGATCTCCATGTAGCACTGTGAGCAGTAACAGCACTGAAGCTCCCACCCCCGTTTTCAGCACATACTCTCCTATACGCACAGGCCCGTCTCCACGTACCCCTCTGCAGCCCCTGGCCAGCTCAGCCCCAGAGAAAGCCTCTGCCACATGGGGAGATGATGGGAACAGCAGGCGTAGGAGGAGCAGCCTGGAACCAGCTGGGTCGGTTCCCTTCCCGCCCAGCAGGGAGAACTGGGATCGGCCCTCCAGCTGCTGCCCAGCTCTCCTTCTGGAGGGGACGGACCTGTCCAGCTACGGAGCCAAGATCTATAAGATGAAAGATGGCCTCATTGGATCTGCACTGGACCTCATCAAGAAGAGGTAAGTTTGGAGGGGGGCAGGAAAAGGAGGAGGGGGGTGTATGTGTTAATTATTGTCAGAAGTATTCAGATCCTTTATTTAAGTAAAACAAAAATACCACAATTAAAATACTTCATCACTTGTAAAAGTCTGCATTTAAACATTTTGCTGATCATGTACTTTTACTTAAGTATGAAAAGTAAAAGAATATGTTATTTACCTAAAAATGTACTTAGATATGTATTTAGGAACTTTTCGCCATTGATTAATGTGTGTTTATTGTCCAATCTTGCTAAGATACAAGTGGAGGTGTAATTTCAGTCCCTTAGTTTGAGTGGCTCTTATTGTGAAAGCAGCTCTAGTGAAGATCATTTTGTCATTAATTTGAGACTTGACTTGGACTTGATCCAAAAGACTTGAAAACAGCTCTGATCATGATCATGGTTTTCACGCACGCACACATCAAGATGTGTGTGGTTGTTGCTCAGGTCTGTACTTCAGTACAATTTTTTCATTATTATGATGTATTTTTCCATTACTGCATGTGCTCTTTATACTCACTTTATACATTTTACATTAAATACATAAAATTGGGATTTTACACACAATCATGTAAAATACAATGCATCTTTTAACTTAAACCATCCTGTATGGCATAATTGGCAGCTCTTGCTAACTGTTACTGTGGTAAATAAATGGCTTTAGTTTGTTTCTTACATGACAAACACTAAAACGTGGTGTTGGATTGCAGTGGTTTGGGGACGTGAAGTTTGATTTGTAGCACAATCCTGCAGTTCATTGATTTTCTTTTAATTGTGTTTGAATTGTAAAAACTGTTGTTCCTCATGATATCCATAACACACCAACCAAGTGCCTAGGTACATTATATTGTTATTGTGTAACAGGGAGGGCCGGCACCATGACCATCTTGTTGCCCCCTATTGGCCTGGAGTGCAACTGCTCAGATACCAACTTCACTAATAAATAAAACCCCCATATTGGCATGTATAAAATAACTAAACATTCAGAAAGGGGCTTTTTGGCAAAATAATTACTTTTACTCCTAATACTTCAGTACAATTTGCTGATAATACTTTTTGAGGCCAATATTGTTGCAGCTGTGGCTCAGGAAGTACAGTAAGTCATCCACTACTCACAAAGTTGGACCCCCTGCACAAAAAGATACTGAACCCCAAATAGTTTCTGATGCTGTGCCATCAATATGTGAATCAGAAGACTAGAAAGTAGCTATATAAGTACAGTCCATTTACCATTTCACCAAAAAAAATACTGTAGCTAAAATATATAATATATATAATATATAAAATAATATGGTATCTCTTCATTATCATTTCTTATTAGTTTTCACCTGACATATACGCCAACATGATATATCTTTAGCTAAAAGCGGGCTCTAACTTTTAGTACTATTACACTGTGCTACTATTACTTCTACTTATGCAAAGAATTGGAAAAGTTATCCCAACCACTGCCAGGATCAAAGTGAAGTTGGAGTCTTTTGTGTTTGTATTTATCAATACAAACCAGCTTCAGGTAGACAAATTATTTATGTATACTCTGCACTGTACTCGCAGCATTTTACCAATAAGCATATCATTTTAAAATCCAGTTAATCTTTTTGACACTGAAATTAGATCCTGTAGTACACATCATCTGAGCCCTGTGGCTGCTTGCAGGAGCTGAGGTGTGCATATTTATCAGTGAAGTGAATGTGAGCACACTTCCATGTGTGTACTTTGCTGTGCCAGAGTGTCATATTGGTGAGTGTG
The DNA here is from genome assembly GCF_004916995.1 of Morone saxatilis. NCBI lineage: Eukaryota > Metazoa > Chordata > Actinopteri > Moronidae > Morone > Morone saxatilis. The sequence continues at coordinate 20,534,004 of NW_023340095.1, read as the reverse complement.
AGTCCATCTGTGTAAGCCTGTGTGTTGTTGTGTTATCGATTTATCTCAGTTATTGTGATAACAGCTGTCGCAGCTAACAGGGTTGGCTCTGCAGACTAGACTGTGGGCGGGAGGCTGGCATGAAGCATGACAGACTGGAAGACTGGCACGGTCCCTACAGACTTACTGTTTCCCTGTCTCTCCTCTCTCTGTCAGCTGTTGGCTAAATAGATGCAGGCTTCACTCCACTGTGGTTCATTCTGATCAAGGACAAACAAGAGGAGGATGTGTTTTACAGCACTGTGGTGCCATTTGGGTCCAGGCCCCCATGCAATGTAAATATTAAACCCTGAACACAGAGGAGCTACTTGATAAGGCCTGCTAAAGAATATAAACTCCACCCTCCTGCAGGCTGCAGGCTGTGATAGATGGGAGATATAGACAATATCTTTCCCTGCCTGTCAGGAGTCTCCACTGACTGTCGCTCCTTTGTCTGCACTGCTAGAAGGGATGATGGATGTCTGAAGCTCTACTGCATGAAGGCAGCAGAAAAATAACTGCTGTGTTAGTGTCTTTGTGTAGTGTATGTTCAATATGCGAAAGTGCAGAACTGCAGTCTTGGGCTGCAACTAAAGGTTATTTTTATGATTGCTGTTATGTAGCCATTCAAATAGTGAAAATGCCCTGTCAGGTCTTCAAATTACTTATTTTAATCAATCGATCAACCCTATAACAAGAATAACAGTCTACAGCCATGCTAGTGGATCTGTCAGGCTGTACTTGCAGACATTGGTGTTTTGAGCTACATGCTAACATCAGCGCGCTAACATGCTGATAAGTAGGTATAATGTTGACTGTGTTTAGTTTAGTGTGATAGCATGCTAACCTTTGCTTATTAGCACTAAAGAGAAAGTACAGTTAAGGCTGATGGGAATGTCATTAGTTCTGCAGGTATTTGGTTATAAACCAAAATATTGGACAAATTGAAATTGACCTGATGATGACGCTAGATAACCAAACTCATTTTGAATCATCCTGAGGGGCAACATGACTTTCTGTAGCAAATTTCATGACAATCTTTTCAATAATTGTTTAGATATTTCAGTCTGGACCAAAATGGTCCACTGACTGATATTGCTGTCTAGAAATAATAATAAAATATTTTCAGTTTGTGATGATATAAAACAGAGAAAAGCAACAAATTCTTACATTTAAGTAGCTCGAACCCAAGAGCATTTTGCATTTTGCTTGATAAATTACTTATATTACCAAAATTGTTAATTAAAGGGGGAGTGTGTTTTTAGTGGCATCTAACCAACTGAATACCACTCGCCTCCCAAGCATGTAGGAGAAATTGCAGTGGCTAGGAATCTCACAAAAAAAGCAAAATGCCCTATCTAGAGTCAGTGTTTGTCCATTCTGGGCTACTGTAGAAACATGGTGGTTAAACATGGTGGACTCTATAGGTGAGGACCTGCTCCTTCTGTAGATAAAAACGTCTCATTCTAAGGTGACGAAACACAATGATTCTTATTTTCAGGTGATTATACAGTAATAAAAAGATAACTTTAAAACTATATTACATTTCTACCAACAGATCCTCCTAAATGTTACACACTGGACCTTTATTTGTCTCCCAATCGATTAGTCAACTAATGATTTCAGCACTACTGTAATCCTCCCATAGAGCCTATTGACAGCTCCGGCAGCTCATGTTCAACATTGTTTATCCCAAGTGGATTCATCTTTTATGTTCCAAAAACACCCATAATGCAACACACTGCATGTTCCCTCTTGCGATTTCAGTTTGACTTGAGGCTCCGTGAATGTTTTATATGTTTTAATGATTTATTACTTTTACATGACCGTATTCTGTGTGATCTCTACACCCTGAGGTATTTGACTTCCACCAATAAGTCTCTTTGTTAAAGTGTATCATGCAGTCAAACTTGTATACAGAGCATAATACAACTTTAGGTGTGATTTTACAATTTTGAAATATTACAGTAATCATATTATTACACCTGGGAGGGAGCGTTGTATAGAAATAAAGTGAAGCACTAAACCAGCATATGTGAATTAATTGTACACTTTAGTAAAGGTGGACCAGTTATTGTATGCCTAGCATGTGGAGGGAGGCCATGTGTCCACTGTATCTAACATTTATTTGTCTCTATTTGATGCTCACACTGATAAATGTATTGAATTCATTGAAGTGATATATGCATCAGTGAAAATGACAGCTGGGATAATTTCAGTGTCACATTGTGCCGTATTGAGTGGTGATCTATCACATACAGTGGTTTCCTGATGAATTAAGCTGCAGGTTATTACTTCCCATGTATCATCCGCTGTGTGACAGCAAATACTGTGAAGGAAAGGCCTTTAATGACAGTTTGTCCGAGGAAAAAAACGATTGGACGATTTAGAGCTGCATCCTCAGAAGTGTAGTAATTATATATGCCTTTTTGCCACAGTTTAATTTGGACATCTGTCATCTGCTGTGTTGACTTTGTTGATTACATTTGTAATACAAAACCGTACAGGTTGCCAGGGTTTGCTGTAGTTTAATAGGAAAAATGTGTGTGTGCTGAAGTGCCACAGTGCTTCAGAGGGATGTTGAGAAATCATTTTTATGACGTGTCCAGAAAGAGCTCAGCAGTTTAACTGGTTTGAGGGGAAAGGAGCTCAGAAAAGACAGTTATGTAACAACCATTACGATAATGAGACCTCATGTTACCTTGTCACAGGGATGTTTTAGGATACGTAACAGGCATGTCAGAGGTTATTGAACAACTAATTGATTAGTGGATTGACAGTAATGGTTTCTGCTTCTTGAATGTGATGATTTTTTCAGTTTTGTAGTGTAAATTGAATATCCTTGGGTTTTGGTCAGATGAAACAAGGGTCATAGTTCTGATTATGGACATTTTTCACTCATTTCCCACACGTCATAGACTTAATAATTATCAATTAATCAATAAGGTTGTTGACAGATTCATCAATAATGGAAATAATTTGTAAATATAGCCCTATTTAAAACAAACTATAAGAACCTTTAAGGGTTCAATGTGTAACATTTAGGATATATTGGCAGACATGGAATATAAT
>NW_023340095.1:20529951-20530817 GCF_004916995.1 Morone saxatilis | reverse complement strand
CCCTGGAACCCAGATTGAGAACCACTGCCTTAGAATGAGCTGTTTTTATGTACACAGGCATCAGATCTTCTTCCACGGAGGCTGCCAGACGCAATCTCAACGCTAGATGCCACTAAATTCTGCAAACTAGTCCCTTAAGAGACTGGGATAGGACAAAAAAAATGCAAACATGCATGTATACAGTAGCCACAGTAACAGCAGCAGTTTGACTGATCATAACAAGGTAGTTAGTATACCATAAACATGACAAGAGACAAGAAAGAGGAGAGAAAAGAGGTGATCGCATGCAGCATTACATAAAGCTCAGGAGCCAATATCACTGACTCTTAACTGTATGTGTAGCTGCTGTTGGATAAACAGCATGTAGCCCCTCAATGATCAGCACTAACCCCTGCTGCTCCTGAGACTAACCATCCCCCATCTTGTTATATACACCACTTTGGACAAAAGAGAATTTGGACAAGTCAATAATTCAGGAATTCACTGCCATTCTTTCATTCTGAGAGCCAGATATTGTTAAGACTCCATTATAGGTTTTGACCCCTGAGTCTATTAAACCTGCTCAGCCAATAAAGAACCACAAACGCCTTTAATTTGAGTAGGAATATAATAATCTCTAAAATAGCTGTTGTAAGGGTTTTCGTTTTCTTGCAGTGATATTATTATATTTCACACTCGTGCCTGCTCGACTGAGAAGCTGTGTTTGAAAAACAAAAATCAATACACTGTATATAGTTCCTGTTTTAATCATGTCTGAAAGCAAAATTTAATGATGTGTGCATTATTTTAAAGGCTGACTAATCAATATGACTACATGTGATGTGACCGGGGTCACTTGCAGTGAGGAGGACATAGGGAATTATTTG
>NW_023340095.1:20524834-20529940 GCF_004916995.1 Morone saxatilis | reverse complement strand
TTGTTTTGGTTTGATGGCACTGTTTACTGCTTAGTGTTTCAGAGACAGAAGGTTTTCACAAAAAAGGCTGGTAAAAAGGTGGAACATCAAGCTGTTACAGAGCCAGATATTTTTCTCAGGAGTTGGTGGAGACACAAGGGCAGAATTTACAAAATCCTGTTTTTGTTCCCCTAGTTTGAAAGGTTTTAGTTTGATTTACTCACTAAAATCTCTCTAAACAGAGTCTTCAGACTGTTCATCTGCCAAAATCCAGAGGAGAGAAGAGCAATTTTGATAAAGATGTTGATATGGTTTTCTCGGTCAGCTTTAAGCATTACCGTGGAAAGTAATTAAACTTTACAAGCAGCAGCAATCTGCAAAGGTTGTTTTGCTGTTTTACCGTCTGATCGGTTAAAGTTATACCTGCAGCCTGAGAGGAAGATCTGCAGGCACTACTCAGGGCTTTAAAAATACTGTCAACTTTTTTTCAGGTATAGACTAGAAATGTTAATTGATAAATTCATATAAACACAAGAAATATAAAGTCCCACATCATTGTTTTGTTTTAGTTTTCAAGAACCTGACTTCATAACAGAAAGTTATCTCAGGACACTTTGAAATTATAGAGCAGGTTAAATCATACTAGATTGATATACACCAGACCCATCAATTTCTACCATTATTGATCATGGGTTGTTTGTGTCTGCCTGAATGGTCAACATAACAACTTATTATGCATTATTATGTGTTTAAGTGTTTTGTCTGCCCCCAGTTGGCCAAAAAAAGAATAAAAAATAGAAGCAATGCAACCTTTAGGTAAATTGTGAGAACTGGTGGTCACAAACTTACTTGGGTATTTTTTAATGACTTTATTGGACACAGTTCAAACACTAGAGAGACAGGAACAAGGAAGGGGGGGGGGACAGGAAAGCGGGGGTGGGGGGGAGACAGGGGAATGACTAACAACAACATTGTGGTTCATGGTCAGCATCTTACTCCTAGGGCGCAACGCTTGCTTAGACTTCTTGTCTGTGCTGTGTGTGTTTGATATGTTCTCTTAAAAATGCATGCATGAGTCCCTGCAGGCATGCAATTGTGGTTTGTGTTCATGGATGTATGCACTTTAGTGTAGTCGTACAGTGTGTTTGTCACTGCCTGTGTGCTGTTGTGGGGTGTCTTGGATCACATGCTGGCTGTGTACTGCAAGAATGGATCCCCAGTGATCAGACAAAGGAATGAAGGAAATGTATGATGCCTTTATGTGTGTATGTTTGTGTGCAGGCAGTGTCCCTGTGGTCCAAGGGTTCAGGTGTTAATGTCTGCTGATGAGTCTAATTGCTGTCCTCCTGAGCAGGGGTGGAGGTTTGGGGGGTTAGAAACAGAGGAAATGCATTGGTTTGGGTGTTTGGGGTGGGCAGAAGGATGATGGAAGAGGGGGAGGGTGACATGTGAGAGGAAGAGGAGAGGGAAGAATGAATGACAGGGATGCTGTAAGGAGAAGAGTGCTCTGACAGAATTACAATTTCAACCCTCCTCTCTTTTCTCTTCCCTGCATTTTCTTCATTTCCCTCCCACATCCTGCTTCTATCCTCCTTCTCTTCCTCTCATTCTTTCGCTCTCCCCTCTCCTTGTCTTCTCTGCTTCCCCGCGTCCCTCCCTTTCACTCTCCCCCTCTCTCCCTCCCTTCTCTCCATCCATCTCTCTCCCCCTCTGTACCACTGTCTCCACATCTCTCCACCAGCTGCAGTGCAGAGATCTCTGCCGAGGCCCCCGTCAGGCTGTCAGGTGACCGGGACGGAGGCTGTGACATCACCGCCCCCTCGACCGACTGTCAGCTCTCCGCCGTTGCCATGGCAACGTCGGCAACGGCCTGCAGAGCCGAGGCTGGCAACGAGACGCCTGCAGGAGGAGGAGGAAGAGAGGAAGCAGGAGAATGCGTAAGGATTCTTTTTCGTTTTCTTCCCCCCTTTTAATGTCTTAAATGTGTCGCCTGCGTGTGTCTTTGCTCGCCGCTTTTCATAGTTGCTTCGTAGTGTACAGAAACACATAGATCTATTGGTATTCAAGGATGACTGGGACAAGCAAGGGGACTGCGACACACACACATGCACATCACTCACACATACTGGTGCAGAGGTATTTGTTGAGACAGAAACGAGCATGCAGCGCTCTGTCTTCCAGCAACAGCTCGACGTCTGACGATGCAGTAAAAAGAGGATCAAGCTGGCTGCTGGTAACTCAGCGCTTCATTCCTCTCTGCATGGCTCCTCTCCGCTGGCTGGCTGCAGCTTGACTCCAGCCTCAGCTGCAGCAAGCATTGTGCTCCACTCTGTGCATCTGCAGAACAGAGGAGCCGGGCTGACATGGAGTCACATATTGCTTGCATGCTACAAGGCTGTAGGTGGTTTTAGAGAACAGATGTCGAGGTGCGTTTGCTTCTTGCCTTTCTTAATTTTTGGCTTTGAATCCACAATGGACCCTGCCTATGCGTTCCCAAAGTAAGGGCTGCGATTTGATAATTCAGCGGAACATGAATTATTCTCCTTCATTTTACCTGATTGCTGCAAGCTGTATATCATGTTGTATTCTGGTATAGAGCAATGAAAACCTTTCTGCGCCGTTCAGCCATGTGTAGCTGTTAGTTGTCAGAGAATGGTCAACATTTGGGGAGGTAATCTCTGATGTAAAGCCAGTATCATCAAATGCAATGGATGTGGGTGATGCCTCTGGGATGAGGAGTTGCATGTCATAGCGATGACCTTTGAACTTTCCACCTTAGGTCAACTCTCAGGGGCTTGGTAGACCCTAAGAGGATTTCAAAAGCCATGTGAGGAGTGTTTGTCCATGCAGAATGCTGCAGCATGTCGGGGAATTCCTCGCTTTACCTTAAAAAACTGCTGGAGCTTTGAATTGTCACTACGGGGATGTTTCTTATCTTCGAGGCTGGGTGGTTTCAAGATGTGATCAGAGCATATTTTTGGATGTGTGGCCTCGTTGCGTTTAGAGTCTGTTACAAGACTTGGCAGACGATTAGTGTTACATCTCAGTATGAAATCTGGAGTCTTGTCAGTTCTACAAGCAGGGATCAGACAGATAACCAAGATTTGTTATGTAATGATGGTGAACATGGTGACACAGACACACACACAGATACACAAGCTGTGATTTCTCCCTTATCATCATTCTCACCTTATCTCCTCCGAGAGTTGTGCCCTTTTTCATCTGTTGCTATAGCAACATGACCGTTTGATTGACACACGTGTCCTTCCAACCGGCAGCACACCGGTCTGGGCTGCAGGCGCTCCAGCTCGGACGCAGCCTATGAGCTGGCTGAGACGGTGAGGGCGCAGCGAGAGTGCCGTCTCCGGCCCCACTACAGCGACCCCATGCCAGCAGACGCCTCCAAGCGCAAACAGCTGGAGATGAAGATCGCTGCAGCCGCGCGACTACACAGCCATCGCAGAGACCGCGACAGAGACCGAGACCGAGACAGTGGTGAGTACATGACGCATGTGTGACAACTGTCGCACAGTGTTTGACCTGTTTTCTGTCTCTCATCATTTTTGTCCAAGGGCCGTAATTCAAAGCTTCACAATCCCTTAAATTTGTTATTTATAAATAGAAAATGTACACATTTTTAATATGCATCTGGATTCAAATATGGATCAAACTTAAAAACAGTTCTACTGATTTGCTGAAGGTTAAAAATACTTAAATCCCATCCAGGAATAACAATGACTTTTACAAAGTTTAAAGTGAGCCACAGTCATTGTAACAAGCACCACATAATGGTGAGAATTGCTAGATGTTGGTATGTGCATGTGTGGTAATGTGGTTGCAATTGAACAAGGCACTGAAGTTCATGTCAAGCAGGCACCGAAAGGACTTCTCTGATTATCCAAATATTTTATGTACCAAATCTGGTGAATATTGGTGTTGAAGAGGAATTTTAAGAAACTGTCCAGAATATTCACAGTGGAGGACAAGCTGTTAAGGTGGAAATTAGTGTGGCCTCTGCTGAAATATTCATCTTGAAGCATGACATGACAAAAAATAATTTTCTTTCTACACCTCATGGCACCAGAGTTGTACACCAGTGCTTTATAAATGGTAGCATGCTTATCCCTTAATCCATCTATCATTCCTTAATTCATAGGATTCTTCATAGGAGAATCTACGGTGGTACTTGCAAAAAATGTGAAAGGCCCTATCTGGTGCCAGTGTTTGGTTGGGGCTGCACGTGTCGAAGAAACATGCGGCGTTCAGAACTAGCGACCTCCCATAGAAGAGGGTGCGGGGTCCTCCAATAGATTCCTTTAAATGTTACACACTGGACCAGGGTTTTAATTAACTTGAAAGTCATCTCACTGTCACATTGGGCATTTCCAGTTTTTGATTTGTTTTAGTTATTAGAACAGCCCATTCAGCCACATCCATACAGAGTCCTATGCAGTTTGATTTACACTTAGACCCTGAGTATAGGCTACACATCTTAACACACAAACACGCACACACACTCCCACTGGTATGGACCCTGTGTAATAATAAACCAGTTTGTTCAGAAACAGGCCCCAGCTGTGTATCGGGGGTTATGACTTGATGCTTCCTTCCTGTGGAGAACTACATCCAGCCCACTCTGGTCATAAATGTAATTAGAATTAATATAATTAAAACTCCACATCCTCATTACATCTCCCGCACCTCATCAGGGAAGGTGAATTACCCGAAATTGTGAATGAAACTCCAACTAAGCCTGGCATTTTACAGTCCGTCCCATTTTGTAAAGTTTAAGGCTATTAAGAGCTGCATTTGTTTTGTTTTAACATTTATTATGCAACTTAGTGTCAGGCTCGTCTCTGACTATTTTGGCACTCTGCACCCAGTCCTCAACTCCCCCCCCCTGACACAGCACACCACACAACACACGACACACACAGCACACAGTTCCCCTGCTCAGATACCTCCTGCTCTTGCCCTGTCAACCAGAAGCCTCTTATTGACCACTGGACATCTGGCCAGCGAGAATGGTCAGTCAATATGGCAATATGCTAATGCATGACCCTTGCTTCTTCTTTCCAGTAGATAGAAATACTGGACGTTACATGGTATTATTCTTTTTTTTAATTA
>NW_023340095.1:20518092-20524734 GCF_004916995.1 Morone saxatilis | reverse complement strand
TTCAGTTTGGTATCAAAATAAGTCACGTATGCAAGATGGACGTTCGCGCCAGTTGTTACTTGTGAAAATTGCTTGTATTGAGCACTTTAAAGCTTTTCTGTAATTTTGGCCGTAAAAATTGAGATTCGAACATTTTATCTTTCAACCGCCAGAACAGAATTCTGACTCAAACATCACAGTAGCTGCGTTCGGGAGCTGCTCAGCAAGCAGCGTTTGTCCAAGGTCAGAACGAACTTTAAAGCTCCAGAACAGCTACTAAATGGCCATTGTGGCTGAGATTGTCAACCAGTCATTTTTCTTGATTCTAGTACCATGATTTACCCATTTTTAACCAAACACTGACACTAATTTCTAGAATGGGGCTGTTGCTCTCACATGACACTCTTCTAGCTGTAACACAGTATCTCCAATGCACCCCTTTGCAATATGTTGGTCACTCTTTTGCTTTGTCATGCCTGCTGCTTCACTGTTCACCTGAAAGCCTCCATCCCAACATTAATCTGTAGCCTCTGCGGCTGAGGCTAAACTCTTACGCTGGGCTGAGCTTGGTGTATCCTTGTGGTAAAAAATATACAGGCCAAATATAAACTCTGTACATATTCTGCATTCACACAATATTTATTGGTGTTGCTGTACCAGCAGATCTTTTAGACACAATGATGGACAACTATGACTTGTTAAGACAAATTGTTAGTGCAAAATGTTAATTAGTTCAATATTGACATGACCATTTTGTCTCACGTGGTTTGACCTCAGGGAGATGAAGATCTGCTGACAGTGTACATAGGAGAGATCTTCCTGGAGTTTGTCAACATGCTGCCCGCCTTCCAGACCTACTGCCTGCAGCAGTCCACCTCGGTCAACATGCTCAACACACTGGAGAAGGAGAAAGAGCTGCTCAGGTACAAACAGAGTACAAAGGTCCTTCTTCCAGTTAGTCTGTGTGATGGAAAAGTTACTCTGGGAGCTTTCTCTAGTTCCTGCCACGGCTGTTCCTTATTATTCTTAATGGAAAAGACAGCGGGTTATCACTTATTCAGAAGAAGTTCTATTTTGAGGCTAGAGCTGCATTGATTCATATTTTTAGACAGAACCACAGCTCATCCATGAGTCAGGCTGTCCTGTGATTCCCATTAATCAACGTTTTAAGAGTTTTCCCAGTACATCAGACATCTCTGTTTTCAACTTAATTTTCTCGTCTGTCTTTTCAGAATCTTCCTGGATGTTTCCCAGAATGACAACACAGCACTGCGTCGCATGAACTTGCGTTCCTTCCTCATGGCGCCCCTCCAGCGCGTGACTAAATACCCGCTTCTACTGAGCCGAATCATTAAGGTCACCCCTGAATGTCACCCTGACTATGCACGTCTCCGTGAGGCCAAGAGTCGGGTGGAATCCCATCTGGAGCACATCAACATGAAGACCAAGCAGGAGGGGAATGGTGTCACATGGTCCCTCCGCTCGTTCCGCCGCGACAGCCGCAAAAATCGGGAGGTCATCAACATTGAAATGCGAGAGGTGTCGATGAAGACAGTGGGCTGGGCGAGAGAAAACACACGATTCGTCATGGAGGGACCCCTTCAGTTGTCCCAGCCAGCAGATGGTCAGTGGCTGAGGAAGGGCAGCAAGGCCCTCAAGTTCCAAAATGTCCAGAGTCTGCTGATGGTGAGGACACAGCGGGCCGGTGAAGCTCCAGGACAAGGCACTGACCTGGGGGCACGGGGGGATCAGGGGGAGGGTGGTGGAGATGGCATTCGAGATGGAGTGCTGGTTCTAATCAAGGACAAGAGCAGCGGGAAGTTCACAGTGCTCAGAGAGCCCATCCGTCTGGGAAACTGTGTGGTGTCGACGGATCCAGACTGCGAGGACACATTCGAGGTGCTCGATATTCGGCGAGAGTCTTTCGTTTTCCGTGCCTCGGACAAATCTCGCACCCAGCAGTGGTTCCACCAGATTAAGAGATACGCTCGAGACTTGGGCACCTGGAGGAAAAGACGCAACGCTTTGCCCAACATCATGATCAACACAAACCAGAGCCGCTCCTGAGACTAACCATCCCCCAACGTTATTACACTGTAAATAATCTGAATCCTTCTACAGCAAAAATAAACTGACAACAAGAAGCATTTGAGTGACGCCACTGTTATAACTTCAGTAAATTTCAGTTCAAAAAAATCTTTCTCAAAGCCTCACAAGGGTAAGAGAAAGATATGGCACTTTTTTCTTACAAAGCTATAAGTGCACCATACTGTCATGAAATTACATGTGAAGATTTAAGTCGTAAAAAAGAAATCAGATTATTGGACAACCAAAAAACTTGGGCTGTGCTTGTCAGCCTTGATTGTAAAGACTGTTTGCTCTTGCAGAAAGAGAGCTGAGTTTTCAGTAAATAAGGTGTGTCTGTTGAAAAGCATGGCTGATCATGACTGACTGCAAAAAGAAAAATTGTAATGTCATTTTTATACAAGATGGTGTGTGGGGGAGGGGGGGGACATTTGTTTTTGGTATGAAGCGGTAGAGATGTGGTCAAGAGCTTTTGTTCAGTGGTTCCTGTTTGTCATCACTGCCCTCTCCTGTCTGTGTGCCGCCCTCTACTGTATGTCGGCGGTAGAGCAACTTTCACTGCCAGAGATGCAGTTGAGCAGAGCCTCTTATTGCAGGCTGAACAGACCTCCTGTATCACTGTGTTTAAATGAGAACTCACGTAACAGCAATAATCTCTGCCAGTTTCAAAAGAAGTAGCTACTGTATATGCATTTAATTTCCCAAGATATCCTTTGGCATTCAGGGGTTCATCCTGCTTAAATGAGCGCTGTTCTGGTCAATCCTTGGAATTAAGATAATCTTAGTGCCATGAAAGCAGTTTGTGAGAAGTCTAGTCAATCTCCTTTGTGGTAACATCATGTTTAATAGGTAAAGTCAACCACTGCAATTTCCTCCACTGTGTGTTAAGTCCAGAGTTTTTCAACCTTAGGTTCAGGACCTCGTGTCAGACCTGGCCAAGGGACAGGTGTGCTGATATTTGTTTGATCTATTTATAGGGCTGCAACAATCAATTATATACATTCAGTCTATTCATCTGATTAATCATTCGGTCTACAAAATGTTGGGAAATGGCCTCAATCTCAAATTCCCAGACCCAAAGTAGAGTTTTATAAAGGTAAGAGCAACATTTGAAAAAACTGCAAATGTTTTAAATAAATAAACGACAAACAGTTAATTGATCCACTTTGCGTCAAACAAATAACTTGTTGACTTATCATTTCAGGACTGTAGGTTGCAAGAATATGCTGTTTTTGTAACAGGAAATCTCTCCCATTGTTGGGGTACATTTTGGCATAAAGGCTGAAAAACTCTGGTTACTTGTCAAACTCGCCTCAAAAAAATCATCCCAACCATCTTGTCATGACACGGTTTTAACTGTGTTATTATTATGTGACCTAGCGATGAGCTGTTGTGCCTTGGTACTTGATTACTGTTAAGCTAAAACGTACTGAAATATTTGCAACCTGTCACAGTAGCATTCATCTCTGAGATACAGACTAGACTGCCCTCTGTTGGCACTTGATTGAATCAGTTTTACAGGCAATATAAATATTCCTCTGACAGTCACTGGCTGCTGATAATATGTGATCACCTGATCCTCTCTCTTTTATTTTAGTGTTTTTTTAATTTATGAAGGCTTTATTTTGTTTAATGCACTTTATTCTGTAATAGAAAGCTCTCCAGTATAACTGCTGGTAAGACATGTTACACGGCCTTGTTTATTCACAGTTCTTTATATTAGAAGAAACCAGGTTGACTGAAGCTGATTTCAGTCAATTTCGGGTCATCAAACCAAAACCACTATTTAAGACAGATGCTGTTTTATCTTTGCTATGAAGTAGCACTAAAAAAGAGGTAGCGAAACACTGTGTTTTGGAGGGCGGGGCTGCTCAACTCCACACCAATACTGTTGTGCTGTCGGAGGATGCGGTTTCAGATGAACCCTTTCAAAATGTAAAAAAACAAAGCCTGCTGAGTGTCATACAGTTTCTTTTGTGTTCCTCATTTGCATTTGAAAAGACCTGATGTATTATTTCCCCAATGTAATATATTGTGAATTATATTAAAAGATTTTAAACACGACCTTGCTCCTTGTATATTTCTGTGCAATATGCTTAATTGTAAAGTCTTATGAAGCTCGAAATGTAGAATGTAGAAATATATTTACAGTCATTTTTAAGCATCTTAAGGACAACTGATTCAAAAACAAGAATACACACAGTACAAGTGGAATGCACCTATCACTCCAGGGAACAAAGCACAAGATGGAAGAGAGTGACAGTGAATTATTTCTAGAAAATACAATCCAGCTCCACTACAGTATAGAAGCAAACAGAAGCGTGGATTACAGAAACAAACCTTCAAGACATTTCCTAAAGTGAAAAAAAAAAACAGTAAACATATCACATGCAGTACATGACATTATGACTAGTTAGTATTCGCTCCTGGATTTCCAGAGAAAGCTTTATCACCTGACAACCAAAACACCCAAATGGCTCAACAGACATTCATTGGCACTGTTCTGCAAGGGTTCCTTGCTGTTAGAAACTAAAAAAAACAACAAAAAGTAGCTTTATATCATGTGAAGTGCAACTTTGTCATTTCTTTGGCTCTACTTCTACTGGAGCCTCATTTATAAGAATCATCAAAACGTATTCCTTATTAAAGTCAGAAAAGATCAAAATCTGGTAAGAATACTGTAAAAGTCTGAGTTGTTGATTCAAGATTTAATCGTCTGATATGGCATCAAATATTTCCTCCATAAATGAGGCTCCTGGACGTCTGTTTGGATGCCTCCATTTTTTAACATTATTAATTCAGAGTCCTACGAAATACCACCAGACAAAAACTCGTTGAACAACACAAACACATTTCGTGTTCTTTTTTTTGGATTTTGCAAATAAAACACAAACATCGACAAAAAATAAGCTCTGCATGACTGGAACGCTGTCTGGGCTGTCTTCTTGAAGGAATTAAGGGTGCAACAAAGAAGAAAGGAAAAAAAATAATCAATACACTTACACACTGCAATATTTAGTTAGATTGTATCAATTCTCAAAAACACGTTATGGACAGCAGTGTTGTAAACAGGGCTATAGTGTTAAATGTTTTTATGCTTGTATGCATATGGTGGGGAGTTTTTTGTCTTCCTTACATTAGCTTTAAAAAACAAAAAAAACACAATATATCATGATACATTGCAACATATTAAATTGTAACCCCTGTATTGTGATACGCATCATATCACCAGATTCTCGCCAATACACAGCCTTACAATGAATTGAACATCAATGTACTGTAATTTAATAAGAAGTTGACTTTTTTGCAAATTAGATGGAACAGTTGCAAAACCAATTCAGTGAAACAGTAACACATGAATCAGACGAAGCTGAGAACACACATTTACAAAAACCAGCAACAAACTGAACCTTTGATCTCTGAACGAGGGTAACAACTCCATCACGGTCACCGACAGAATGCCATCCATCTCAAACACTTCTCATGCATGCATCCGCACAAACACACACTCAAATGCACACACACACACACAGTCTGCCATCTGCTGCTGGGGCCTCAGGTAGATCCCTGGGTCTTGCCTTCCAGGTGGGGTAAGGTGCAGCAGCCGTGGAGAGGTGCCAGCCCTCCTCTGTCTCTCCGAGCTCTACTTGTCCACGCCAGCCTCGGGCTCCTTGGCCAGCCCGCGGATGGACAGGTCGTAAACCACCTCCTCGATCTTCTTCACGTCATACTTGAGGCCGTCGTAGCGTTTCCGCAGCGGGTCGTTCTTCAGGTTGAGCAGGCGGAAGCCTGAGTCCAGCTCGTTGATGAAGTTGGAGATGCGGAGCGGCCGGCTGTAGTCTCCTGCTGTGACGCTGTTCACCGCCAACCGCGACTGGGGGAAGACAACAGCACAAATTAAACACAAAGTTACTCAGCTTACATGTTCAGGGTTCCTCTGGTTATCGAGTAACAACTTTTAATGACATGCATACAGACATTTGTTCAAACTACTGACGTGCTGACTTGCTCAAGGGCATTTATAGCTTTCAGAGTTCAAATGGGAAGTTGAAAACACAACATAGCTGCCACTGGCAGTTTTCAGTTGTTTTTTTAATTGATTGAATCCTTGATACATAAGATTTAACTGATTGAACTAAATCTCTCTAAAATGACACAAAAACATGGCCGACTTCCGTTACACTTTCCCAGGGCCAAGGTAACATCTTTGAATTCATGTTTTGTTCAACCAAAACTCAAAAGACATTCTATCAAAATTATACAATACGAAATGGTCACATTTAAGAGGCTGGAAAAAGATAATGTTATGGCTTTTTAAAATGTATAAATGAATTGACTTTCTGAATGTTGAAAAAATAATGCATCAAACTAAATGTACAGCAGCCATTAATCAGGCCAGCTTATTCACCTAGTTAAAACGGTCCTGTAATAAATCCTAATAAACTGAGTGTATATTTATACTTCTACATCAGAATTTTGTTGTGCACTAAAGACTTTTCCAGGACATACTGGTCTATTTGTCATTTTATAGCACTTAGCCAAGAACAGAAAGCTGTATAATGTACTGTACACTGTTTT
>NW_023340095.1:20514130-20518073 GCF_004916995.1 Morone saxatilis | reverse complement strand
TTGTGCATCAGTGGATATGTATCATACTGTGATCAAAGACCACCGTTTTCTCTCATGATGACTTTAATCTGCTGCAGCCCGACGGTGCACGGTGTATTAGGGGTCCTTAAAGAATTCCAGGACACAAGGGAACCCTGATGTTTCTATATTGACAGGTTCAGGCAACTGAGGTTCAATCATTGTTCTAGTCTTAGTATATTGTTGGCATCATAACAATAAACACTAGACTCACCAGTTCACTAGCCATGATCAGCACACCTGCCAGGTAGTCCTCTACATCCAAGTGAAAGCCTTTCTCTCGCACCACCTCGACTGTGGAAGAGAAATACAGTGAAGGGTAAAGTCGCACTCCTCAGTAAGAGTTACACACTGACACACAAACTGGTACCTACTGCCGAGTATCTGGGCAACTTCCTCTCGAGTCACAAGAGTTTCACTCTCCAGGTAGACAACAAAGGCTGATAAGAAAGCCAAGCGCTGCAGGACAAACCTCCAGTGTTCATGGAACCTAAAGTGGGTTCAAACAGATCAGAGAGCGATCAAACGCTGATACCATGACCATGATAATTCACTCAGCTTCAATTCTGCTTTCCAGAGAGTTCTGGGTCAAACAACAAGACTATTCAAAACATATAAAACAGTTAGCACAAGCTGCTGATCAAATGACTGTTATCAAAGGGGATCCCACGTTTTTTTGTACTTTCCTGAATGAAATCAAATTTACTTCAGAGAACATCGCTTATCGCACAAACTTGAATTTTTGATTAAGGGAGAGTGATGCCAAGATAAAAGCTCCAGCTGATTAATTCGATGAAAGCTTGATTAGCATTAGAAAGTCAAAAACTGAATGAGGCAGGAAACAAAATAATAAAATGTGACAAATTGAGAGCGAATGTGAAAGGATGACTCAGTACTATTGCTAGCAGAGGAAACTGTAGCCTAAAGAAAGGGTTGCAAAAGAAGATGGTACAGACACGGAGTTAATTTGTTTCATGAGACGAGCACACGATCTGTTCATTTCCCATCACATTGAGTGTGTACTGAATCCTACCGGTAATACTGCTCCACAGGGAATTTGGTTTTGAGGTCTGCAAGTTGTGTCCTGACTGTGCAGAACAACTCCCGCGCCTTTAGACATTTACTGGGAACTAATGGGAGAAAGGAAAAGGACTCATTTGAATGGTTGAAGAGAGGCCATCATCAGTCAGTACGTTAAAACAGCACACACTGCGTCAAACACTCACTTTCTTTGAATCCGGATGGCTGGTGAACACTTTGGAGCACTGTCAGTATTTCTCTGGCATTCTGCTCCAGTATCTGCACCACCTTACGGATATCCTGCAACAAAGTCAAGTCTTCTCTCAATATAACAGAACGGCCAAAAACAAAAGGCACATATGTGAAGGGATGTTTAAGAAGTGTGTTTGTGCCAATGAAGAGCGAATGTACTTTACCGGGGAGAAAGGAAGCTACAAGTGATACATCTTTTCAGCTCAGCCATACAGCAGTAATTATGCTACAGGTTCATTTAAATGAAGTCTGCTGTTACCCATCTCAGTGAAACCGGGCGGACTTTAACAGTAACATCTCAGTGAAACCGGGCGGGACTTTAACAGTAACTCTCAGGTAAACCGGGCGGACTTTAACCAGTAACATCTCAGTGAAACCGGGCGGACTTAACAGTAACATCTCAGTGACAGCAGCGTTGGAACAAAACACAACATAAAGTAATGTAACGTTAGTTAGTGTAACGTTTTAGGAAACCTGGGATGGCGAGTTATCGTAGTGAACCACCGAGCTCGCTGTTTCCACACAGACGAGACTTCTGCCGTTACAGTGTGTGTTGTGTACAGAGTCCGGCTCCGTTAGCTGCTAACTAACCAGCTACCAGGCTCCGGGAGCTAACGGTGCTAGCAGCCGTGCGACCGTCCGGTAACGTTACTTCATTCATAACGTTACCTCTCTGACGTCCTGGTCGGCGCTCAGGAAGCCCTGAATGTAACTGAACATCTCGGTGACAGACATCTGTGCTCAGAGTCCAGCTGTGCGGGTGATGATGATGAAGAAGAGCCGATGAAGAGCCGACTGCAGCTAACTCATATAAACACCAACGTGCACGAGAACCGTCGCTCCGCCTCCGCTGTGTGGCGCGTGGAGATGATGTCATCATTTGCAACGTAGTAGTGTTGTTGCCATAGAAATATAAAGTATATTATATATATATATATATATAGAAATATAAAGTAATGAATGAACTGTGTTTATCTTCTTATTTAAATCCTAAAGCAATCTGTTTCGCCCATAACATTAAAGTATTAAATAAGGAGCCAACCATATATATAATATATATTATATATACTATATAGGCTAATAGTAATTACTTATATTTATATATACTTTACATATTTATATAACTTTATACTTTATATACTATTAATACTATCTGATTATATTTCTCCCTATAGTATAATAATGTACTCAATTATACTTTATATTTCTCTAATATAGTCATATTGATACAATACTTATCATATTTTCTCTATAGTATTATCAACATATACTTTAATATTTATATATAATAATATACAATATACCTTATACTATATATATACCCTATATAAATATGACTTTTATATGTATCATACATAAATATACTATTATCATGCATATATATATATAAAGATACTTATATTTAAGACAATCTATATAATAGGTAAATAGGGGTCCACCTATTATATGCCTATACTATATACTAGCATATAGCTTTTATATGTATCGATATATATAATATACTTATATTTCTATATATATACAAGCTATACTTATGTATATTATACTAGTATTCCTAATATTCATGTATACTGTTTAAATGTATCACTATATATACGATATACTTTATTATTTACACTACTATAACTATACTCTGACATATATTTCATAATTTCTATATATACCTGTCAGACGTATATACTCTTCTGATATGTCCATATATAGGAGTAATATACTTTTATTTCTATATATACTCGATGAGGAGCCTTATATGTCAATATAATAATTATCACTATTAATATTTCTATATATACGCTCAAATATACCTTTATATGATATAGCGGGGACTATAGTCAACGTACCTACTAATATACCTTATATGTATAGTCCTAAATAGCTAACTCCCCGCGGACACTTATATATGTATCCACACATTATAGTAATATACTTTATAGCAATAATATATCAACATAATGGTATTATTTATCAACATTTATATATATATACTATAGTAAATTAAATACTTTATATTTCTATACTACTGTATTGGACTAAATAATAATATAATACTTTATATATACTATATCCATAACTATAATAAATCATACTATCCTCCTTATTATATTTTAACTAATGACATGTAGTATCACTTAAGAGTAAGGAGCATATAACGTTACCGCAAATTATATTATCTGATAGTAACATACGTAGATAATAAATATATAGATAATATACAGTAACTTTATGATATGTCTACTACCATATATCTATACAACACACCAAAATGAGTGCAAGTACTTTATATTTTCCTCTATATATGTATATGTTGATGTGGGCTACGTACTCCAATATATCTTTTATATTTCTATAGATAATATAATGATACTTAATATTATATATATATATATAATATAAATATACTTTATATTTCTAATGGGCAAAAACACTACTACGTTGCAAATGAGAATGAATTCATGCTCCACGCGCCACACAGCGGGTGGAGGCGGGAGCGACGGTTCTCTTGAGAAGTGCACGATTGGTGTTTATATGAGATTAGTGGCAAGTCGGCTCTGTCATCGGCTTCTGCTTATCGGGCTCTTCTTCGATCAAATTCACCCGCGGACAAGCTGTGACTCTGAGCAAGCAGAATGAGTCTGTCACCGGATTGTTGCAG
>NW_023340095.1:20506936-20514105 GCF_004916995.1 Morone saxatilis | reverse complement strand
ACGGCACTACTACTACTAATACTAATAATAATAATAATAATATGAGAATAAGAAAATAAGAAAATAATATGTAATTGACCATATAATAGCATTCATTATTTCTTTATTTATATCGCTTCAGTCTACACACCAGCTATACATTTCACACAAGCTGTAATCTTTAACAAAGTGACACACATTTCTTGACATTATAACAAAGTGAATAGTATTTAAACAATATATTCGGTCATTTTTCTCTTACACAAAGTACCTCTCAAATTAAAAGAGAAAAAAGTCATTTAATATGCGCCACTGATCAGGAAACTGTAGTTCCCTTTACAAGGCGGACTTTCCAATATGTATGTGATTTCATTCATGAACAGAAACGGCATTGTTTGGAGGTCAGAAATTTGATGACTCCTCTTTGTCTTCCGGGGTTTAGTCTGACTTGCTGCACTACCTCATTCACCCTGTTGATGGAGCAAAAGCAGCGCACTTTATATTGCTACCTTTATTTGATGCTCGAATAAAGCAACACCAAACGCAAAATAGTTGCAATCTTTCCCTTTAGAGGATTTTAAAGGAGTTTAACATCACCAGAGAAGCAGTTACAAAGCTCATTGGTTTTCTTTTGTCTAGAACGAAATATATTGTTAAACACAAATATCACCTCTATGGTTTTTGGCAGACATTTTGGGATGTCAGACTCTCTTGTTGTACCATTTATTTATACTTAAGGGTCATATTTTTTATTCTAACCAGTACAGTCCTTGGGCTCTAACACAGAATAACAATACAAAATAAATAACCCTGTAAGATAAGCATCTTATCTTTATGGAGGCCCATTTGTGGCAGAAAAATAGACGTTTTAAAACGACAAAAAAGATAATACTCATCTGAAGTCAAAATTCTAAGATGATATGTAAAAATTGTGACTTTTTGACTCAGAATTACGAGATTTACTGAGTAAAATTTAGTCTTGACCATGGACAGTAGCCTTTATAATTTGATCTTGACTGAGTAAATTAACATTATGAAACAGTAAATTAAGCTTAATCGTAATTTAACATCTCATAATCGTAAATCAGCCTACTATTTCCAAAAAGTTAAGATTTACAAAAAACGAACTAATTATCTCATAATTATGTCTGACTCCATTCATTTATATTTTATTATTAAAATCAAAATCAGACTCCCACACTGATTTATCACTCGTCCTCATGTGAGCTTCCACCGTAGTTCTCAGATTTCCGACGGGCCGGGAAGGCATCACCTCAGAGCGCAGCTGACGCAGAGAAACAGCAGCCAGTCTGTCGCCTGTTGCTCCAACTAGTTGACCAGACAGCTCAGTGCAGGTCAGAAGTTAGAAACCGGTCCATTCAGACTCTCTGCTCGTGTTTTATCTCAACCGTAGCCTGTTTTTGAACAGCACGTTTTATTCGTGGTCTCGGGACTTTGGAACCATGCAGCTGAGTGCTGTCCAGCCGAGCCTGTGAGATGGAGAAAACCTCAGCAGAAGATGACTGCGTGGATTCAGGAGCCGAGACCGGAGGGTGAGTGAAGCAGAGAGATATGACTGATCCTCAATAGCTTCCTAAATGTGTTTGCCTCCGGGTTGATGACTGTTACCTCTCAGAATGTTAAACCTTTGACATAAACAATATTGGAATTTGCTTTTTTTCTAATGAGGCAGTATGAGGCTAGATGAAGTTTAAATCATTTGAATTAGGCTACAAGAACCTGGGTAATTTGTCTAGGCACTTTTTTGTGGAAAACTATATCAGACATATGTATTAAGACTAAAAACGTGTGAGGGGACTTTTGGGAAGTATAAATGATGCTTTAAAAGCTATACCTTGTCATATATGCAAGACATCATTAAATCAACACCTTTTTAAGTGAAGCTTGGTGTGATCCATCTCAGACAAACCTGAACTGATCAAAAGGAAAGTTAAGTCTTAATCACCAGTTTAGTTGTTCATGAGAGTACAGCCACACTGTAGATGGAGCTTTATAGAAGCATGTTTTGACAACAGAGAGTTAAATGAATGTATTGTTCTTTCTGTTTTCAGCCATTAGGCAGAGATGAGCCTCAGTTTCTCCTGCGGTATGTCACTGCTGGCTGTAGTGTTGGAGTAGTGAAGGACCTGTGTTTGTGTGTGTGTGTTTTAGTGGCAAAACCCTATATGACCCTTAACCCCTTTAAAGACATCATCAGATCTGAGGACATCAGAGCTGCTTACTTGACCATGCATGGGAGTCAGATGGGTGGGAAATCATTTGAACAATAAGAGCCTTTTTGAAATATTAAGAAAAATAGAAGAAAAAATGACGCCAATCTACATACTGGGGCTGCACAATTATTCAAAGTATTATCAAAATCACAATATGCACTAATAAGTAAAAATCACAGACAGAATTGTTTTGTAAAAGGTAAAATTGGTGACAAAACAGCATTATAATGAAATACTGTAGTTCTGGAAGAGATTGGCCTGGAAATAAAATGAACACAAAACATCATGGGTTTTTTAATATTTTTTGAGTGAAAATGAATCAAAAATCATCAATTCCCACCAACTAATTGTAAAATCATATTTCAAATCTCAGTATAATAAGGTATATCGCATATATTTTTTATTTATCAATGCAGCTCCTCACTACATACATATTTTCATTAATGGACCACTAAAATAACAATACTTGATCTGGTGGTACAAACACAAGTTTATCTGTTAACTGTGTTATTTTGAGTGCTTAGGTAAATATTAGAACATATGGTATCAATATCAAGAAATACTTATTTAGTCAGTGGTTGGTTAGTTCCTTTGTAGTTAGCTAGTCAGTTCATGCTTATAAATTTTAGTCAGTTTTAGGCACCTGTTATTCCGACACTCAATAAAGTGACATTTATTTATCAAGGATAATGCTCATTAATTGACATCATTAAAATGTAAATGTGCCAGATTCAGCCAAAAAGCTAATTTTGAAGTATAGGTTGAAGTTAAACGCTAAGGACAAAAAGCAGGCAAACAACATGAAAAGCACTTATAGGATTAAGCATTTTAAAAACAACCTTATTTAAATGTAAATGTAAAGTAGTATAGCAAGCAAGTGTATGATAGACAGCAACAGTAACCAAACATTACAAAAGAGCACTAAATATCAGGACTCTATAGTTCTCTTTATTGAAAGTCAGTAAGCTGGGAAAAGTAATCTTACATTAGTACATCAATGCGCTTGTTGTCAGAGTCACCTGGGACCATGCTATTTCATTAGCTGTGAACTGGAACCAAACACCATAATGTGTGTGAGAGAGCATGTGTTTCATGGGAAAAGCAGCACTTTCCACAGGGGTCTCCTGTGGAAAGTGCTTCTGTGAAAGGAAGAGCAGAAACGTCCAGCTGATAACCAGAGAGCCACCACCACCACCTCCATCAGGTCACGTCCTCCACCTCCACTTCCTGCTCAGCTCCCGCATCCACTGTTTTTAATCATTCTCATCACTTCAAATGACAGAATTCTTTCAGCATTTTAAATGAGCGATACGTCAGCGACCATTGGATAGAATGAGTGCGTGTAATTGGTCGCTCAGAGTGACAAAACCACAGAGGATTATCACAAACTCTGTAGTTCTACATAGCATCATTTAGCTCATTGTGTTGGTTTTACAGCACATTGAATGTTTGGTTCAGTCTCATCAACCTTGTTACCAGCTGCAGGATGTTTGCAGCAAACAAGCTCTGATGAAAAGCCTGGCATTTTCTAATTTGCAAATGAGTCTGGAACCTCTCAGTTGATGTTGTTTGATTTCCATGGGGTCCATTATCAAAATGCTACTGGATGGAACTGGATAGATCTACAACCAATCAGAGCAATGAAACGCTGTAGCGCTGAGCAACACAAGCACTGCCTAGTCTGACAGTTTGACCTGAGTTTTGTGAGCCTGTGTGTTGCCCTTGACGGACCTGCAGACTGGATGCAATTTGATAGACCTACAATCAATCAGAGCAGTGAAACATGTGACGTGTGACTTTTCAAATCTGGACCGGTGACGCTCCTCTTGCCAATGATTGTATAAAACCCACCCCATATTAAATAAACAGTTGCGGTTGGTCCGACTGGATCCAGAACACGTGGAATCCAGTCTGAATGGAAGGGTGGCCGGATTCATCTGTCAGAGCGAATCAAACATTATGAGCTTGGCAGTTTTGTCTCGTTCCCAGGCTATCTGATAAACCCACTGTACACTGCCTGTCCAGCACCAGTTTGAGACCAGCTGGTGAACATAGTGGAGCATTTAGCAACTTAAGAACCAGATATTTCTGTGGAGACCAAACCAGAGTTAAAAGGACAGTGAATAATAGACAAACATTACAAGTTAATGCCTGTGTCCGCTAAATAGGCAACTTTAAAAATATACAAACGTTTTCAGCTTGGTTTGCTTCCCCCAAGTGGTTAAAAACATCCATCAGTGCAGCATAAAAGGTTTGGTCAGCGATTCTAGAGAGAAATCCAGTACCATGACAAATACCTTGATATAGTGCAAAAAACGATGCAGCAGGCAATTGTGGGTTAGCAAACTGTTGCTAAAGTTACCCAGCTACCATGCAGAGAGGACGAGACGGTTCCAGCTCCAGACAGCTCACAACTCTCCTGCTACTATAGCCAACATCACAACAACAGCCTATCTTTGGCAAACTAGAAAGTAAGTTGAAAGTCTGTGGGCGAGAGTAATTTATCATTACCTGACACACACAAATCCTGTCTGGAATGGCTGGAATAGTATTGTGTGACTTGGACAGCTACGGACCGCGACGAGATATTCGCTGAATTTGACAAAAAAAAGTGTATTGGATTAGCATCACTAAAATCACATACCCCACATTTTCCTGACAATAAACCTCTTGTGGTTGTGTGAATAATGACTGTCCTGATGCAAGTAGCATGACAATGTTCTAGTCTTACAGAGGACGGAGGAGGTCGGGGTGAATAGTTAGGCATGTTATGATTTTAACATGGGGAACTGTGGTTCACGTTCCGTCTCCTACCATCAGTCAGCACTGGTTTCTTTAAACCATGACAGCGATCTGCCCCGAACATAACCAGACCTTAACTGTCGAGGTGGCAGACCATAAAATGCTCATATGAGTCATTGTTTGGAACAGTTCCTCCCTCCATGTATCTCCACCCTAATCAAATAGGAGACACCCGAATCAGTCCAGCTCACCACATGTCAAACAAGCCCTTTCAGACTTACTTGAGAGCCCATCAGGTCACTTTGCAGTCAAATCTTGTGTGCATGACCGGGCTGCTGCCTGTCTTCGCTTCACTTTGTGTTTATTGTCTTTGGACGGAGATGAAGCGAAGCAGCGTGGCCAGGCTGGGAAAGCCAGGCGAGATGCTAACCGGCACTGCTGCGGGAAGGAGTCCTGCCAAAGACTCACCCCCAAGAGAGCCATCAAAACAGACCTGCTGTTACTACACACACTACTACCTCCACCTCTACTCCAAAGAGTCATAAACCTTAAAAAGCTTAGGTGTTTTTTTCCACATTTTGTCATTTTTCTCTGTCCACGACAGAGTCTATGAGTTTCACCAGAACCTTCTTGTCGTTTATAATCCGCTCAGTATATTTGTCTTTTCCTTTGCTTCCTACGCCAACATTTCCCCCTCTGCAGTACCCCATCATCTTTTCTTCTTACCTTTCTCTGCTCACCTCTGATTCTTCCCATACTCCCATCCATTCCTTTCTCTACACCACTAATGCCTAGTTAGATTGATAACCTCCTGCTGCAGGAAACAGATTGTTCCTCTGTTTCCTGCTGTCCTGTAGCTCCAGAGGCCTTATTAGTTTAGAGATGGAGTCACAGGGAGGGTGTGTGTGGAGGAACAGTGGTTCTCTGGTTGTCAGCTGACTCCTGTGGGACTAATAATCTCAGGTGGTGCAGTATATATGAGAGCTGAGGTTTCATGGAGGGATAGTTTGTGCACGATGCAGGCTAGCTCTTTAGTCAGTCTTGTTGAATGTGGGCATACGTGCCTCTTTTATGTTTCACACACATAATTTGTTTAATTACACAAAATGCCAGAATTCTTTCTCTAATCTATGGAGATCAGATTAGCGGAAATCTAATTCTACTGCAGCTCAAATTCTCATGGGAGCTTTAGATTAGACACGTCTCTTCCCTGAATGAGGATGTATGTGCGCATTAGGGTGCATGTCCTCAGTAGTGGAAGATCCTTGACTTAAAGAAATAGTTTGACAGTTTGGAAAGCTGATATTTGCTTTCTTACAAAGAGTTAGATCCATACCGCTCTCATGTCTGTCCGTTAAGTACGGAGCTATAGAACCAGGACATGGTTAGCATAGTTTAACATAAATACCAGAAGGAAGGAAAATGTGTAGCCTGGCTCTGTCCAAAAAGATTATATATTATATATATTATGATATACTGTATCTTGTTTGTTTAACCTGTGCATAAACATGTCATAGCTAATTCTTACACAGTAACCCTCACTGCTAGCCTTGAGTGACATCATTGAAACAGCATCAGTTTGTTACTTTTGCAATGTAACATACTTGGAGCGGTTGTAAGAAACCAGACACAAACAAACTGTGTATAGCTTCTTTTAAATGATCTGAATGAATTGCGTTAATATTTATTAGACGTAACTGCCAGTGATGGTGGCTTTTTCTATAACGGTTTATTCTATAACGGTGCATCATATAGTAGAAGATGTATGGAAATCTGCAAATGAACTAGTACTAGTGTCAAATAAATGTTTAAAAGTAAAACGAACAGATTTCCCTCTGAAATATAGTGGAATCTAGTATAGAGTATAAAGAAGCATGAACTAGAAAAACTTTATTTGAGCACAGTATAGTGGTAGTAGTACTTGAGTAAATGTCCCTGTGTTTTATCCCCTCACAGAAACCACTATCAAATGCCTGTGTGCATTTTTGGTGACCTTTCCAGCTGGACGCTCTCCCCTACTGTTTAGCCAGATGTCAGCACTTCATTTGAAATAGGAGTGTGTCATCCTGTAAATCATGTTGATTTGTCACTGTCAATCTGGTAATATAAACCCCTGTCTCCTCCCTCCTCCTGCTTCTCGTCCTCCTCCTCATCGTGGTCACATCACCTCTCTTGCTTCCTTTTTTTTCTCTTTTCTGTCGTCCCTCTGCAGGT
>NW_023340095.1:20501888-20506911 GCF_004916995.1 Morone saxatilis | reverse complement strand
GTAAGAAACAGACAAACAAAACTGTGTATAGCTTCTTTTAAATTGATCTGATGATTGCGTTGGTATTTATTAGACGTAAGCTGCCAGTGATGTGGCTTTTATTAACGGTTTATCTCATAAACTGTGCATATATAGTATAAGATGTATGGAAATTCTGCAAATGAATAGTACTAGTGTCAAGGTTAATGTTTAAGTAAACAACATTATTTCTTTCCCTCTGAAATATAGTGGAATCTAGTATAGAGTATAAAGAAGCATGAACTAGAAAAACAAGTGGTAGTAGTACTTGAGTAAATGTCCCTGTGTTTTATCCCCTCACAGAAACCACTATCAAATGCCTGTGTGCATTTTTGGTGACCTTTCCAGCTGGACCTCTCCTACTGTTTAGCCAGATGTCAGCACTTCATTTGAAATAGGAGTGTGTCATCCTGTAAATCATGTTGATTGTACTTCATGCTGTAATATAAACTCCTGTCTCCTCTCTCTGCTTCTTGTCCTCCCTCTCCCTCGTGTCCACATCACCTCTCTTGCTCTTTTTTTTCTCTTTTCTGTCGTCCTCTGCAGGTCTGATTACAGTCCCTTGTCCTCAACGAGCAGTAAGTAAAACAATGGCAACACAAAATGACTCAAACACACACAATGTTTTTAAATTTATACTTGAACATAGTCTTCAAGTCATTTCCAACGTTTTACTAAAAAACCCTGATTACGCAGCTTCTTATAAGCCCTTTCATAACTTACTCACCTGTGATCTATAAATCTCAAATGAACTCAAAATTGATGGCACCTGCTTTACAATCAGTTATTTTCCCTTGTATAATTCTTGCATGTTTTATCCGACATGGACCAAAAGAGAAAATGTAACTGAGCATATTTGTGGAAAAGTAAATAAAAGTGGTTGGGAGATGATAGCGATTTACAAGCCATGGATTATCATGTGAAAAACGTCATTCTGGCCTTGAGGCCCCAGGACTTTATCTCCCTAATAGATACTGACCAAATGAATCCACTCACATGGGATTATTCCTTCCACCTCGGCATACATTTACTGTGATGGTACATGCTAGACACTTTTTGCACACAGGAGTAAATGGTTGGCAATCATGACTGAAAAAAACATTCACCTTTATGGGGAAATTAAAAGTGAACAATGAAAGTATAAAGAATTTAAAGATTGGAAATTTGGATTGGAAAAACTGCAATCTGCCTAGTGTGCTGTTATTTTCCCCTAATTTGCATTAGTTAAAGAAGTTTTCCCTTAAGACTTTTTAAGATTACCATGCATCAGTACAATATGTATAATATATGATAAATAAATACAGTATTATCAGAATGAGAGAATTAATGGTCACAAACACATAAATAAGACCCAAGTTGTAACAAACTGGAGGGATGGGTAATATTCAAAATGGTGGGCAGTATTATCTGTGGTGGCTCTGGCTTTTAACTTACAGTATTTGAATTTACCTTTAGTGATACTTCTGTGATGCTGATATTAATATCATAATATGATATTGATTACTTTTTTATTTTATTATTCAGTTGTTTTTGAAGCATGGCTAGACAGCAACTGCAACCATTGTATTTATCACTAAGCCATTGGAAATCAGCTTTCTAAATATACCTTAAGAGTTACAGATCAGATACTTCATATTTTTTGTGTTTAAGAGGTCATAAGTAGTGCTTGAACAATATGAAGTTGTGACTTGCTGCTGAGTTACCCATCTCCTGCTTTTATATACAGTGTCTGAGTGTCTGTCTACTTTTGTGTGATGTGTGTATCATTGTGAAGATCGGTGTTTTCAGAGGTCATGACCCCTCCCCGGTCTGGTTGCCAGGTCTGCAGGTCTTTCACAATGGGAGGATTATATCCAATATTAGCCCATTAATCTGTTCTACAGGAAGCTGTGTTATCCCACCCTCACCACACCCGCAAGTCAGGAAGTATAGTACCACACCACAATCACACAACCAACACAACACACACACCACAACACACACACAGTGATCCAGCAGTGTCTGGTTTATTTTTTTCCCCTCATGTTTCCTGTGTCTTTCCAGTATCAGATGAGCTTCTGCCCGCTATTGTCTCTGTCACTACTGGAGGTCAGGACTGGAACAAAACATGCACATTGACAAAAAACACAAGAACTTTAAATACATAGGAAAGTGTAACCACAATTAGAAAGTCACAGTTGAACCGAAACTATTGTACTTTGGGGCTTCATATTAATTAGGAATTCATCCAAACTGTACGTCACTGTGATTTATGACTGAAACTCACCAAAGGATTAAGATGTAATATAATTCATACCATTTGTCTGCAGCAAATACTTATGTCTGTTTGTCTGGCACTTTTAACTGCTGGTAACTGGTACTGTGGCAACAACACTTCTGTGTGATATGTAATCACCAGTTACTGGTGAGATGGACCATAAACCGACTAAAGACCACAATCAATATCCCAGGATAATCCACACAACACACCATCAGCAGCTTTGTTAGGGAGTTTTTCTTTGGTAGAAAGTAGTTCCAGTAAAAAACTGTGAGGCTTATCCAAATCAACAAGGATGCTGTCTTATACCTTGTTGGTTTAAAATTTAACTTTTAAACACTGTGAGCACCAGAATTCTCAGAAACAGACGCTGTATCTGAAAAGCTCAGCACATTTTGTAACTTTGGTTAAAGGGTGAACCAATTCTTTTAATCAATGTTCTAAAGTTGTGCACATGGGACATTAAAGTGCATACAACCTTAGCACGGCACTTTGTAGTAACCTGCTCCCATGCCTTGTTGTTGTTTGTTGATGGATTTGCTCCTTCTGCAGAGGGGTCCCAATGCTGAGTTGCTGGATGAGCTTCCAGAATCTGCTCTTAAAATGCCTTCAAAGCTTTCATTAATCATTGTCTTCTGCCACGTCTGTAGTTTTCCCCCCTCAGAAAAAAAGCTGTCTCTGCTCAGTGACTTGTTGTATGTAGGGTTTTAGGGACGTGGTTGGATTCTCTCACGGTTGACATAAGAGATGATCTCTGAAACTTTTGAACATCTCTGGAGTCTCCAGTTAGTACCAGCTTTTTGTCCAATACTAGTTCTGAGACTCAATGTTGGTTTCTGTAAACAAACCCATCCTACAGACAGACAGACAGAATGAAAGAAGCAGCCTCAGTTCATTTGTCAAACTCACACTAATGATCAGAACAGAAAGGACGGGACAGATGGACGCAAACTGCTGTGGCGACAGAGTTTTCAAAGACATGACAGGACAATATAGAGAACTCATCTGTCTCAGCGCTGTGTGTGGCTGCCTGTTTTTGTCCTCCATGTGTGTGTACTCATGCATGTCGATGTGCGCTGAGGAGTTCATTTGCAAAGGTGCGTGTAGCATCGGTTTCCCTTGTCTCCTGCCTCCACAGAAGTATATTTAGGTTCTGGCAGAGAGGGTACTCATGTTTATACAGGTGGTCTTAACCCCTTACCTTTGACCTTGTCTCAGACCAGCCATAAGCCCCCTGGAGACAGACTGATATCATGCTAAACCACCCCGGCCAGTTGTAGTCTACTATAGGTCCTATGTAACAGAAACTGGAGGAATTCAAATGGCTAGGTTTGAGTCTTGAAATTGAAACTATATCAATATTTCTTAATCTAAACTTAAAGAGCATTAAAAGGCCAGTTGTCCAGGACAGTGATTCTATTATTGTTAACTGAGCAACTCCACTGGTGCAGTTGAAGGTTAAGGATTTGACAGTTGTTACTGAGAAACAACAGAGGTGTCATTCATTTGAACCCAATTAAAAACAAAATATTATGTAACTTAGTTCACATCAAGCCATATTAAAAAATACCACATAATGAATGTGATGTCATTCCATATTTGTCTTACTATTAAAAAATCACATGAAAAGCTCCCATGAAAAACAAAACCAACACTCTTTAAAAACATGTCTCAGATATATAGTTTCATTTTCAAAAAAGGCTCAGTGATTTCATTAAACAGCTGAGCACAGTAAATTTAGCAACTGTTAGTCAAACAGGAGGAAATAGTGCATTTGTTGGGGACTATTTTCGTCAGCGGAATAATAGATATTCGGTGCTTTAGTGAGTATTCTCGGACAGTGATTGAGGGATTAAGTCAAAATAAAATACTGTGTGTTCCTGGTAATGAAGGAATATATCATTGGATTGGCTCACTGATGTGGTTTTACTAGCTTTTGGACAACAATGGAGCTCTATGGCACACAGAGGAGAAAGATATATCAGACTTTAGATAGACACAAACAAATACTTCTTAGTAGGATAGATTCATTGTTGGTTTTGGTCTTTTTATAGGATTATTAATATTGGATTATTAATATTGGCAGCTTTGTGCTTCAAATAAAAAAATACCACAGCCAAGCTGGATGCACTACTGCTGGGGATTGAATATATAAGCTACTTAGTTAAGAAGTTCACAAGTTCACAAATCAACAACTTCTAGGACTTCTTCTTAAAAGTAACACAAACATAGATAGAATTGCATATCAAGACAAGGCAAGTGACATTTACTTAAATTGAGAGACTTTTATACACTGAACAATTCCAACTAGGCTAAAAATGAAGTTTAAGATTAAATATTGTGTCACTTATTATGTAGTTTATGGTACAGATTGAAGCCAGTCTGGAAAATGACTTTTATTTCTAACATTAGTACTGTACCACTGCCACTTCTGCATTAGGGAAAATGTAGCTAAAACCTCTATGGAGTCTTGAATTTATATTCAGTCTTTAAAATGTAATATTTGTATGGCTCTGAGATTAAATTTAAGACGTGGAAATGGTAGTTGAAGGATTTAATGCAGCAGCAGTGATGGAAAACGTGTGCAGCTGGTGTGTGCAGCATCTTTGAGTGTTCAATGGAAGTCCCACCCCAAACACTTAATCACACAAGCTCATTTTCTATTGATCACAGCAGTGTGTGAGTGTCCACTGAGCCTGAGTGACCTGTGCCCCCAATGGTTTTCTGCATGTGTGTGTGTGTACGTAT
>NW_023340095.1:20499148-20501788 GCF_004916995.1 Morone saxatilis | reverse complement strand
AGGGGGGGGGGGGGGGGTTCAACTATACAGAGGTCAGACTGTAACAGCACACCCAGAGCAGAGACACAAACACAAATATACTAACAGAGGAAGACTTGAGAATGACATTCTTGATTTGTCACACTTGAATCCCAAACAAATATACTGTAGATGTATTTATTAGTCGCAGATGTAGGCTCATGAAAATTTACACCACAGCCAGCATCCACAAGAGAAAAAACTTGGATGAAAGATTAAAAGAAAATATGAGACGGATTCTCGACATCCAACTCTTGCAGGTAATGGTAAGCAAAACAAAGACTGTGAGAAGAAATCAGGGATGAAAGGAAGATAAAATAATAAATGAGCATCAGCGTATTGAACAGTTCAGTGAGTCTTTTATACCACAGAGGTCTAGACAGGATTGATAGTAGTTTAACAAAAGCCTGGGAGTCAGCGGTTGACGTCAGGGGTTTATTTCCAGGGTCTGTCACAAGCAGATGTATGCTCACTAAGACAAACACTTATATTTGTGTTTATGAGTTAATGATGTCTAAATGTATCGTGACATATGTGCTTAACATGCTTTTTCTGAAAAACTTAGTACTTAAATATTTACAAAAAAATAAAATAGAATAAAAAGAGAAACCGCAATGATAGCCTCCTATCATTGCTGTTTCTCATTTTAAGTACATTTTGAGTTCCAACAGGTCATTACAGATTGAATATTAATTTTTTTCCCCCATGTGGTGTATATCCATGTTGGAAAATTGTGTCTGTTTTGGACTTTGTGTAGACTAATAGAAGGAGCCATGGTCGCTCCTTCTTGTACAATGCAAAATGACCTGCTGATGAAACCAGCATAAAATTAAGATATCATAAGTAGAGATGCTCCGATGCCACTTTTTCCTTCCAGAAACGGATTCCAATACCTGAACTTCAGCTGGCACAGACACATACTTGCTGATACCCAATACTGCATTTTAGAGGAATTTCTTATACTGTATTAGATTCGGAAAACAACTCAAATCATAAGACACATCACAACACTAACCTTAGTGACAAATACAATGTATAAAGTAAAAATTTAAAAGCCAGTCTGTGGATTTCCAGTTAAACATGAAATGTTTTTATACTATTGTTGGAGAACAGAGAGGCTGGTATCTATTAGATAAAATACAGTAACATTGTCTCATTGAGTACATTAGTAAGCTATTAGAGCCACCCAAAAAAGCGGACTCCGTCAGTAGCAATGAAAACCACAATATATGGTGGTATGAACAGAATGTACATTTATTGAATGGCTATTGCTGAACAAACGCTCTTCATGAAGTGTATCAATAAAGAGCTTAGTCCAGTCCTAGGTCCTTAGTTCACTGATCATGGTTAACTGTACAGTACACCAAGCATTTGTAATGTATTTACCCAGTCATGTTAATCATGCTTGTCGTAGTGTGTTCAATGTAGTCAGCGTTAAAAAATGTTTTCTTTTAGTCTTTACCACAAAGCGAAACACTTCGCTCGCCCGGACTGCCTGTGCATCCAGTAATGCCTGAGGCCCTGCTCTTATTATTTCAGCTCAGACAGGCAGCAGATTAGGAGAACCAGGAGCACATGTGCATGCTAAATTACTCCAAATCCACTTTCCAAAATTTGTACATGACCAATACTGTTGTATATCAGGCAGAGGATTAAATACTTACCGGTGAAAGTGCAGGAGCCTGTTCAGTTCCTTCCTTCCCTAAAATAATTCAGGGTCTGCTGGACATCATGCGGGTGTGTAAAACTCATTTATCTGCAGGTAGACAGATAATAGAAACTGGAATACATAAAGGTGCTATAAATCACTTTAGATTTTCTCATTTTTAACTCTTCCTAATTTTAGTTTGAAGGCTCAACCTGAAACATCCACGCACATTCAAGTCATATTGTGCAGACTTTTATGTTCTACTGTAGCACGCACTACAGTTAATAAACAGGGCTGCGCATGTTTGTTCACATATATTTTCTCATTTTAAGTTTAAAATATTTTGTTGTACGTGGTTTTGCTTAATTGATATTTATAATTATTTAAACAGTGTACAGTGTAGGTTCTGAATAATAGCTCTGTATTGCTCTAATCTCATCTCGCTCCCTGGCAACACTAGACAAATGTATACCTAGTATATGTCCCCAGTGTGTTTACGGTCTCGTTTAGTATATAATATAGAGTGGTGTTTTTTATATAACTGGAGTTAAATCCAAGTTACTGTTTCTCCTTGTCTCAATCTGAGACTACTTCAGTGCAATCGTGTGTGTACATTGTTTCACTCACAGTAATCGAGAGCAGGGGTTGCGGTGAGCAGAAAGTTTACAGTGGAGATGATTTTGCTAGATGTGTATAACTAAAAGAAAACTTTAGTCTTTATTCAACTTCCTGGGGACTGTCCAGTGTTCTGACGACACATTATTCCATATTATGCAGTTAAAGGTTGCAGTTTGGTTGTTAAGGCATACTTGGTTAGGTTTGGGAGAAGATCATGGTTTGGGTTAAAATAAGTATGTAAGTTACATAAGGTAAGTTACATACACAAGTTGGTGATACCAGAGTATCTTTAGAGCAATGGGCGTTTTGCAGTAACTGTCTGTCTGACAAATAGGCTTTTGGTCCAATGGGACATT
>NW_023340095.1:20498666-20499125 GCF_004916995.1 Morone saxatilis | reverse complement strand
AGAAAACACAAGCTGCCAATCACAATTTTTGCTCTCCTCACATGGTATCTTTGCAGCCGCTACATCCCCGACTTGTAGTTACATCACAACTTACATCACACAGCCGTGTTTGTGTTTTAAAAAACATACGTTGCTATATTTATTTGTTGCTCTCAAAGTTCAGTATCAGTATCAGCTTTAGTTCCTCACACTTTATTTCTGCGTACTTTTGTGTGTAACAGAGAGTGTGGTGTATATCTGAGCGTTCCCTGCCTCTTTTATCATTACAGACCTGTATTCACACTCAGACACTGGGGGAGATGACGCACTTGTCTGTGTTAGAAGGACAGCAACGAGTATCCTTTTACACTGCAAACCAATCGCAGTGGTGTTGGCCAAGGCACTTCAGAACAATCACTTTGAATAGCATCTGATGGATCATGGACCACCCGTAACAGCTCAGTGCGCGCACACACACAC
>NW_023340095.1:20452971-20498651 GCF_004916995.1 Morone saxatilis | reverse complement strand
ACACATACACATATACACATACACATACACATACACATACACATACACACACACACACACACACTACCAGTACTTTCTCCCTAGTTATTGGTATGAGATCCAGGCTCCGTCATAAGGCAGCTTGGATTAAGTGTTACCAAATGTGCGTCCTCCAGAATAAGGTTTGGACTATGAGGCTGTGATCGCAGCCAAATATGCTGCAGTCAGCTGTTTGTTAATGCTTTAATTGAAGCAGTTTTGTCTGTCAGCCTTGTTGCGGGCCCTTCATGGTAATGAGTTAGTGAGTGTGTTGAATGTGCACTGAATATACAGTGAAATATGTTTTGTTGTTTTGGATCTGCACTCCAGCACATTGGGTTTAAAAGGATACGGGGTCAAACGTTTTCATGAGTTCTTTTTAACCAAGACCCGACCCTGGAGCCGTAGCCGGTCAGGTTCAATTTATATTTGGTCTAATGAGGTCTGTGTTGGGTTCTTTTGTATTGTTAGTTAAATTGCTGCTAGTCTCAGGTGTGTTTGTGTCTCAAGAACATCATACTGTTTGGCCCTGGAAAACTTAGCCTGTATTCTCCTAAAATTGGGGAACTATGTATTTAATGTCACTATCCAAATACTACAGAGCACCGTGTTTGTTTATGTTTGTGTAAAAGTAGAGTTAAATAGGCACAGCATTAGCACCTCTTCAGCTTTTTGTCCCTCTACTAATCCAAGGTTCCTCGTCCCAGGTCTGTTAAGATGGTGACGGTCACATGATATGCATGGAAATGGACTAGCGCTGTTGACTGGCTTTGGTTTCCTCACTAAGCCTCCCCTTATAATCATTCCCCACAACAGTCTGTCGTAACCTATCTAATCTATCTAATTCTTAAGTTTGAAACCAGCAGCAGTTTGAAGCCAGAAAACATTTTGATCTAATTGCTTTTATCTTGTGTGAAACATTAGGGTTGGCAGCCTACTTTACTGTCTCAGAGTCTCTGTCACTGCTTAAAGGATGAGACTGGAATTCTGTATTATCTTATTGTCAATAAAGCCCATAACACCACACCAAATCCGATTTGTTGAGAATAGGAAAATTATAGATTGTTGCTCATTGTTTAGCTGTCTGGCCCTCAACTTTACCGTTTTGGTTCATTCTCACCACTCTCACAGCTTCAGGCACAGCAGGTAGCTCTAAAAACCCCACTGTACACTACCTGCTGGAACAAACAGCCGACAGACACAGTCAGAGACTAGCTGCTGAACATAGTGGAGCAATTAGCAGCTAAGAGTCAGATATTTCCTTTAAGAGTTGGTAGAGACCAAAAACAGAGCTAAAAGAGAGTGAATGTTCATTCACGTTCATTCATCATTTCATCATTTGTGAGTATGTGTTCACAACTTGTTTTTGCTGCCTCCAAGTGATCAATAAAATCTGTTATTGGGGTTATAAGTGACCCACATACAGTTAGTTTACAAAGGAGAGTTGAGAGGAGAGGGGTAACAGTGTTTGACACTTTGAAATAATGAGAAGTAGATTTTACTGCACTTACAGAACCTAAATATTATAGTCAATACTTTACATTTTAATTTCCTTGGCACCAGTCAAACTGACGCATGAGTGCTAGAACTTAAATCCTTTTTTTCTTTCTTTTTATTAGATGACAAAGAGGGGCCCCCATCTTGAATTTCCTCCTTCAGTTGTTTTGACTTACACTGAGGGCCAAGCTAGCTAAATCTGTGACTGCAGTACTTACACACACACACACACACACAAACACACTCAGAGGCCTTTGTTGAGTTTTCTCTGCTAATCACTCTCATATGTGCAGGGGCCACTAGTAGGCGTGTTGTTTTATCTCACGTCATCATCTGTGTGTATGGCTGTGAGCATGTGTTGCCAGTTAACACTTAAACACAGAGCGAAGGTAAAAGTCTGTGAGTATTAGAAAAAACAGGCCTGTCTATAAATGTGCAAATTGATTTTATGTGTGTTGAGGATGGTTGCGCACATGTATGTGTGCGTGAGTCGAGTCAGAACATCAGCTTCAGTTTGAAGACTCGAGTGGATTAAGAGCTTAGAGACACACTCCTCCAGAGCTTTACACACAAACCCCCTTCATTCCCTTCACAGGATTGGGGTTACTTAATCTCTAATTTATTCTTCTCTGTGCCAGCTTCCTGGTAACCCTTATTGCTAGAGGAAAGCATCGGTTTGAATACGAGGTATTGAATTGAATCTTTTTATTAACTGTAACAAATGATACAACTCAGTACCATGTGTATGTGGCTGCTGAGTGGATTTTCTGTTGTACTTGTAACAGATGCATCTGTCTACTGAACCGAACTGAACTACACTTGACTGGTACTTAACAGCAGATAAGTTACAATGAACTACTCAGTCTTCTGTATGTCTGTTATTGATCAAACCTGCATCACTTACATCTGTCATTATGTTGATTTCTTGAGGGAAATGCATCTGTAAACAAGGCCACTACACAGTGTAGAAACAGTACAATTATGTAGTCAGTAGTTAAGGTTCTTCGTGAAATGTTGCCACTCTTTGGACCGTTTCTTCCTCTCAGCCATGACTCATTCTTGTTGCAAGTTTGTAGCAGCGTTGAGGCATGAGTTTGACATCACCGTTTTGCAATGTGCAACTGTCAGAAAAACATGCCGGCATCGGTAAAACTAATTGAAAAGCTTGGACTGATGATTCTGATAGATAGGACAATTTGGAACCAGTTCCCCACACAGCAGTAAGTTCAAGGTACAGTACCACACAAATAGCCTATCAAGTTGTATAATTATTATTCTTCTTTTTTACAATGTGATGTAATTGCGGCCTGGCAGGAAATGATCCCATGGATGCGTTCACATATGGATGCATTGCTGGTTGGTGTATCATCTATTTGCCAAGCTACCCTTTTTGCCAGCGCCCTCTGAGGCTGCTGTACCAACATAGTTGACTCATTAACATGAATGAGCAAGCTCAAGTTTTTATGCAGCACTTTTGTGGTCCATGGAATCTGACCAAGCCTGTAACAACTTTTGGTTCATGAAAGTTTTGTAATGGTCGATGCTACAGGCGTAAATCAACTGGTACTTAAAATGTACTGCCTTTAAATGCTGACAATGTGATTCCTCAAATAGAATACAAACCACCTGAAAGAATGCACAGACAATAAAATGAATTGGCAATAGCGTTCTTGAAGGGTGAAATTATTTCAGGTTGGAGGGTCTGTCTAGGATTAAAAACATTGGTTTATATGTCAGTTAGATGTCAGTGAGATATATACTGATTCTAATGCGATCAGACTGAAATAAACGGGTGTGTGGCCCTCAGTGTGTGTGGGAGCCTGTCTGTGGCCTCGATCCTAACCCAAACTTAGATTCTTCTTTAATCCCTGAGTCATTTTAGTTACCGACTAACAAGAGATGAGGAGACATGGGATGAAGCAGGAGGGCAGGAGAGAGGCAGGGAAAGAAAAGTGATAGAGGCAAAACAGGTAAATAGACAAAAAGAGTGGAACATAACTGAAAATGTAAGAGCAAGAAACTGAGACATTTGGATAACCAAAACATTGATTGATGATATATCATTATTGGCTTCTCTGTTTGTTTTATTGTTTATCATTAATTCTCATGAGGCAGAAGTCGGACAGTTTGGGCAGAAGTTCCTGTTGGGCTCATTTCAGGTTCTGACTCCTGAAAACGGATACTGTGAGAACAGTGTGTAGTAGGAGTTACTGCAAAGAAGCTGTCTGTGTGATGGCAATGTGCTGTGCAGTAAATACCCTTAAAGATCCCTATCATCCCTGTGTTTGGTTTCTGGATGCCAGCTACATGTCAGGGAGACAGACATTGATTCTAATGGGATCAAGCAGTCGTTAATGAGCGTGGTGTCCTGTCTCTGTGTGTGTCTGTGTGTGTGTGTCAGGACGTCTGTGCCCTGGCATGCAGCTTAAGCCTGCAGTGGATCTTTCTTGATCCTGCTGTATTTATCTCTCGACATGAGGACACTGTGGTATGGTTGGGGTTTGATGGCATTTTATCAAACGTGTATCCAACCTGAAATCCACTTATTGAATCGGATTCCTCTCAAATCACCTTATCACCTTGTCTATTTAGGTTTAGGTTGTAACAATTTTAAGAACCAGAAGATGGGAATAAAATCAGTGATTTATCATTCAATTCACTTAACTTGTAAGTTTTTAGATATTCTCTAGTTTTAATTTCACACTTAAATAGAAAAGTTTTACACCCAAAACACACACAATATTATACATAACGAAGAAATGGTTAAACATTTTATACTTGCCATCACACTTTGCTTCATTCAAACTTTGTTAAAAAAGACTTTAAGTGTATCCAACCGTGAACCCTGTCTTGTGTATCATTTTGGACCCAGAGCTGACTGTGTCGTTACACCTCTAATGGCCACCTTTAAGCAACATTTCCTTGTTACTTGATCTTAACATTTAGAAAATGTCACCACTTTGGTCAAGTAGAAACTGTCCTTTTGCAAAGGCCAACGGGACTCATGAGACTGAACCTGTCCCTGTTTGGCCTCTCTGTTTCATGAAGGGATTCTGGCAAGAGCCAAACAGTCTGCTGTGCCAGGGACAAGAAGACTGTGTGTTCTTTCCCAAACTGCCTCAAAGCAGACACAAAATGGGACAAGTCCCCCGAGAAGTGAGATAAAGACCATAGTAAAAGTCCTCCAAAAAGAAAGAATGAGGGAACACGGAGATGAGGAGATACAGTGTGAGTGTGTACATGTAACACGCAAGAGTGAAAACACTGGATAAATATGACTGTAGTTTGGAAACATTTCACTGGTGGTTTTGCAGTACCTGTGCCAGGGTGCCGAGCTTTTCCAGGTCAGGGGTTCAGGGGGAGGCTACACCTGAATGCATCGCTCCTGCTGTGGTCTGGAACATTCCTCTGGGCTTCAGTAATGACCTCCTAATGGCACTAATGAGCCTCCACAGAGGAGCCCTGCTCCACATGGGTCTGCTGGAGTAGAGAAAAGAGGGAGGGTGAGAGGGGGTAGAAATGTAAACAAAAATTGGGAGAAAGATGGAGTCAGATCTGGATGAGTGAAATGGAGAAGGACGTGAGTGAGTGAGAGATCTGTGGGAAGAGGGAAAGAGGCAGGGAAAGGATGGAAAAACTTCAGCCAAGAGGTAAACAAAGGAAAAGGAAAGACATTTTTTTTTTTTTTTTTTATGTATGATTTACAACTACTATCAATTTTCATTGTCAGTGCAGAAGAAGTAGTGTGCCTTTATGTAGAAGGTAAGGGTACAAAGGTTGGGGTAGTGGATGGGCAAGTGCATCCGACAGTCATTTGGGAAACTAAAGTTTCATCTTGATCACAATCTTACCCAGACCTTCACCGGTGTAGTTGCCTAAGCTCAACCACATCTTAACCAGAATCTTTTCCCAACCTTAAGCACACTGTAGGTGCCATACACATATATTGCAGTAAGAAAGATTGAATTGTTGAATTATTGTAATTGTAATTAATATAATTATAATTGTATCTCTTCTTCTCTCTGTCTTTCTCATCCCATTTCTCCACTTGCCCTTCTTGCCCCTTCCACCCTCTCTTATCTTATTTGATGCTGTTGTATGTGGAGGTGAGTTATCCATGGGCGAGTTCCAGGATCCCTTCCTCGTCAGCGTCCACCTCATCGCCGACCCCGGCCAGGGCAAGTTCCTGCAGCGTGCTGCTGATGCTGTGCTGGCGTGGGTTCACCCTGAGCTGCAGCTCTTCCGGGTCTCAGAGCGGGCCTCCATCTCCCAGCGACCCAGGCACAAGCATCATCAAAACGGCAGCCCGGCTGCAGCCTGCCAGCCAGCCCTGGCGGTCATCCTCTTCGTCCAGGAGGGGTACGGCGGTGAGGAGCAGATACTGATGCTGCATCGTACTCTGCAGAGGCCACCTTGGCACTACCACCACACCGAGAAAGTCAGCAATGGCCGGCGGATGCTACCGCTGACACCATGCAGTCAAGACTTTTTCACTCTGTCTCCTGGCACGCCGCTGTGGGCTGTGCGGCAGGTCCATTATGGGAAAGAAATCGTGCGATTCACTGTTTATTGCCGACATGAGAATTACGTCGACATGGTGCGGCTTTACAAGCTGCTGCTTCAGCGCAGGGTAGCACAGAAGAAGGAGGACTTTTGCTTCTTTGTGGTGTACTCCAACCCGGATATGGAGATCCAGCTGTCGTTTAAGAGGCTCCCCCGAGGTCAGAGCCCAGTGGTGCTGGAGTCAGCGGTGATGGAGGTGAGAGTACGAGATGTCGGGGCGCTGGTGCCCCTGCTGCCACACCCTTGCAGCCCAATCAGTGAGGTCCGCTGGCAGACAGAGGACTACGATGGAAATAAGATCTTGCTGCAGGTGAGAGATCGCTTTCTGTTGGTGCCAGTTTTTACCTGTGCCAAATAAATCTTGGGTGTCCATGCCATAAACACTAATGTTTGAGGGACACTCAAATACAATGGTGGGCTGTAAATGAGAGGCTTTGGATCATGATTGGTGTTTTCAAATGAGTACAATCAAAATGTATGTGAAATACCAACTCTTTGTGTTACCCAGGTTACACTGATTACCTCCACATGGCTTCAATACTTATTATTAATAATCAGGATATCCCCAAAACTACTTAACTGATTTTGAAAAGTTTGCCCATGGGAACAAGTAATTTGTTTTCATTTTTTTGCTCATAACTCTATTTTCTTTATTCTATTTTCCATCTAGCTAAACAAGTTTTATATAACGCTCTATTCTCAGAGCACTGTAGTCACCAAGATGCATGACAAAATAACCACAGAAAGAAGGACGTTTTATTTGCTCTGTCTTCAGTCTGTAAGAAATATAGAGATGAAAGTCAGTGTCTCGGGTGAAAGAACAAGAGAAACTGAGAGAGAAAGAAAGAAAAGAAAAACATGGTTCAGAGAGGGATGTTAAACAGATCCTGCAGCCAAAACAAACTCATACGGCAGACAAAGTAGCATTGAGTCTCTCTTAATTTGTACCCCTCTTCAGGCCATCCATCCAACCATAAATGTATCCATCATCATCCATCCTTCAGCCAGTCTGTAAAAAGTTTGCATGTACACATCTAACTGTTTCACGATGATCACAAGAAGATGTATTAGAAAAGATGTGTATACACACACACACACACACACACACACACACACACACACACACACACACGTTTGGAGGGTATCAGTTTCAGAGGGGATATGTGCCGAGGCTGTGTCAGATAAGTAGTTTTGAAAGTTCAAGCCGATTAAGCAGCAGTCCATTACTGGGATTGGAACAGCACTGAGGGAAACAATAAGCTAATCTATCATGACAATGGACCATATGCATGATTCTTAACTGCCACCTGGCCTGAAGTCATGTGGTTTCTCCGTACTGTAACACACTGTATTACACTGCGTCAGTTAGCTTAACTTAGCTTAGCACAAAGACTGGAAGGGGGGGGGGTTTGAACTTCAAATCCGTGGCCAGAAAGCAAGTAAGCACATTTACCAAAATGTGTTAGTTTTGGGCGATGGCTTACCCTATGGAGATGAAGACACTCACAGCTGCAGCAAATTTTCATCATCACAACTGTAAAACTACAGCTGCCAAATTTAAACTGCTGAATGTTTTATCAGGTTTCTACAAAGCGTAATTTTTAGCTTCAACTTGCAGTGAGCAGTGCACACAATCAAACAGACCTTTCACAGGATCCATTTTGACATGAAATAGTAGGGTAATCACAGGTGTTACCAATTATACTAATTAAGGTTCGGTTCCAAGGCTCTGCTACACTAAATGGAACAGAACCTTAAACAGTGTAATCGGTAACACCTGTGTTTATCCTACTCGTTCATGTCAAAATGGCTGCTGTGAAAAGGGTCTATTTTATTAAAGCTTTATGATTGAATGTTTCACAGCAAAGGGAATCTTGGGATTTGTAGTTGACTTGATCTACCTTATCTTGAGTATTTTTCAACAGATATTTTCTAACACAAGTTTTATATTGATTACCCCAACAAGAGATTATATTGTCCGTCCCAGCTTTGAGAGTTCTCCAACAGTCATTCACCTATTGTTGTCTGTGCAGAAAATGAAGGGACTTTTACTGCCTGACCAAAATAATGTCAACTTTGTTATCTATAGGGTCTGTGGAATGGCAACAAAAAATGCTACTTTGTTGTATTTTTCTTTATATCACAGAATCTAGGCCTGCCCCTACCAACCGTTTTCATTACTGATTAAAATGCCCATTACTTTCCTAGTTTATCTCAATGTCCCAGACCCCAAGGTGACTTCTTCAAATGTATTATTCAGCCTGAACAACAGTCCAAAAGTTCACAAACGATCATATATAACAGAAGCTGCAAATCCTCACACTTAGCACAGACTAGCAACTAACAAGGGAATGTTTGGTATTTTTTTCTTGAAAAATGATTTGAAACAATGAATCTAAATAAATTGTTTCAGCTTTGATAGAATCAGAGCTTTGGAAACCACAAACAAACATCTCAACAGATGAAGACAGACATTTATTAACTTGATTCACAGATAATTTTGTTTCAGCAATGTCGTGTAGTTTAACATTAGTGTTCATTTGTGGTGTTTTTGGCTCTCTGAGGTCATATCTCTGGCTGACCTTGCTTATCCCAAGATAAAGCTTGAGTAAGGGTCTGATCATTGCCATGTCAACAACCTCATTACCCCCTGCTGTGGCTCTTCACCGGCATTGTAGCGTGTTGTCCTCACGGAAAACTGGACAGATCCTGTCATTCCGTATTAGCAGACGGAGGCCCACACGCTTTCACCCAAACATGCACAGATATAGTTTCAGTAAATTACACATGCATGCTGTTGACCTGCAGCGTCTTTGGGTTAACAATACACACGCACACAAACCCGTCCTGCCTCAAGTATCATTACGTTTTAAATCACAGCCTGTAGACGACAACACTCACTGCCTCTTTATTTCCTGTGTGGGAGAGATAAATATGCAGCCGTGCAACCGCTTCATGGCTCAGAGCGAAGGAAAGCGACAGAGGAGAGTGAGAGGAGGATAAACAGGAGGCAGAGGACTGTAGAGGAGAGAGAGCAGACACAGAGGGCAGAAGTGGTTTTAAAAAGAAAGATGAGAGACACTGAGCAGGGAGAAAGGAAAACACTGGAGCTTTATTACACTCACTTTTCCTCCTCACACACAGACACATTTCTGTTTTCATCCTTATGACAACCCTCATTGATACAATACATTCCCAAGCAACTAACTCTACCATTAAACCTGCAATAATTATATATTTTTATATATTTATTTTGTTAACACAGTATTGACATATCATCACCTTTTAAGTTGATATGGTGAACTTGTTTACTTACACATCCAGCACTTACGGAGCAACATGTGGAGTTTCTAGCCACCTGGTGAATGTAAGTCCAATATTCCCCTTTTTTTATGCCACAGCGCCAGCAAGTAGCCATAGCCAGAGGCATTATGTATTTGGGTTGTCGGTACGTACGTATGTCTGTCCCGTTCTTGTGAGAGCCTATGAGGGGCTGTCGTTTACTCATTGAGAGCAGTGAGTTAACCAAATCATGAATTCATGAAAGGA
Source organism: Morone saxatilis (assembly GCF_004916995.1). Classification (NCBI taxonomy): domain Eukaryota; kingdom Metazoa; phylum Chordata; class Actinopteri; family Moronidae; genus Morone; species Morone saxatilis. The sequence continues at coordinate 20,489,024 of NW_023340095.1, read as the reverse complement.
AGTCATACTCTCCTGCCTGCTATTTGTCCAAAGCAGCAGATAATGAGTCTGATTGTTTGCCTCTCAATCAGCAGAGCGTCCACTCAACCAGATACTCACACAGACAGCTGTTCCCTTAACGAGACATTTGCTTAACGAGCTGCCCTCTGTTACCATAGAGACACTTTGGTCAACAGTCAACAGCAGTTTTGTGCTCTTTTTTATTTTATTTTTTGGAATAACCTGTCACTTTTATCCAACATAATAGCTTTTGCCTATTGTGCTGTTTGTTTTTAGCCATGATAGCGATATGGCTCTAGAGATGTGGTCTGTTGGTCGGTCCAGCACTTATATCTCAACAACTACAGACCTCTTTCACAGCAGCCCGTTTGACATGAAATAGTAGGGTAAACACAGGTGTTACCAATGATACAAATTAAGGTTCCATTCCATTTAGTGGAGCAGAGACTTTCCATTGAGTCAACATGGACAATAGCAGCACCCTGACTCTGTTTGGCTTGAATGAAAGAGAACCTTAATCTGTATCACTAGTAACACTAATTCATGTCAAAATGGCTGCTGTGAAAAAGGTCTATCTGATAGATTGCCATGAGGTTTTGTGCAAACATTCAAGATCCCAAGTGGATGAATCCTAATGACATTTTTGGTCCCCTACTTTTGCTCCATGAGGCTGACATTTGTGGATTTAATATCTCAATTTGGTCCATTCATGTCAACCCCAGGATGAATTCTGGCTGTAGCTTTGGTAATCCACTGACTTTTCATATAGCACCACCGTAGGACAAATATTTAAATTTGTCCAAAACTGGTACTAATAATGTGACCTAATACCTTCAAAATGATTAACAATCCCATCAGTTAGCAAATGTTGGCATGCTAACATGCTAATATAAGAAAGTAAACATGGTAAACATTATACCTGCATGAAATCAGCATGTTAGCATATCAACATGACCAGTTAGCCTCATAGAGCCACTAGCATGGCTAGAGACTCTGGTGGGGGTGTTACTTTCTTCTAATTTAGGAATTGTATTAATATATTTGTGCTCTGTGTTTTAAATTGCTTTAATAGTGCCAGTTATGTTTTGAAAACTGATTTCTCAATTTTGGTTTTAAGATTCATCAATTACGGTTAGACTTTAAAATGTCAGAAAATTATGAAAAATGTCCATCAGAACTTCCCGGAGCCCAGGGTGAGGTCTTTATTTAACAATCAAAACCAAAGAGCTTCAATTTATAATGACTTAAATCACAGAAATGCAGCAAACTCTCACATTTGAACCAGCAAATGTTTAATTTCTTTCTGTATAAATTCCTTAGATGATAAACTCGGGATAATACTTTCAAAGTTTAAGTTGTATAAATATTTCAATTTATTCCATCACATTGCAGACATCAGTCATGAGGTTGTGGTAAATCACAGTTCAACTCAAGTTTTGCTTCCATGATATTTATTGTTGTTGAGCGTGGACATATGGAAATCTGCAAACTCCCCTTATCCCCGTGCTGTTGGAAAAATTGTCTTGAGGCTGCTGTGTGGAAAGTTATTGCTTCTGCTTGTATTGTTTGGTTGGAAATGCGGATGACAGAGCAGACATGAGAACAGAAACATGGAGAAACTATCAGCCTCGAGAGAAGGAGGGTCCAGTGCATTTAATACTTACAGAGAGGGAAAACATAGACGAGAAACTGAACTGACAGAGCAGTGAAGTTAATACTGCTGCAGCTGCCTTGTATGTTAAAAAAAGAAAATTTCCGCATTTGTGTCAGAACTGGGGAATCTAGCATATTGCTTCTTACTTTTCCAGACCTGGTACTTTGTGGATGATGATCAGACTGTAGAATTGCAGTATAGCAAGGTTTTCTGAACAGCAGTCTCTGTGTTTTGGTCCGTAAATGGAGGTGTGATACACATGGGGCTCCTCTCTGCGTTGATGAATTCTCCAGCTGCTGGTATGATTCATAAAGTGGCCGACTAGCTGAGAACAGGGAGCGTGTGGGGGCTTTTGTAAACCCTGGGGTTCCCTTGTACCCCTTCTTCCTTCACTTTGCTGCCTGTGCGTCGCGTGAGGAGTTCTTGGTTGCATGCGAGTCCGACAGGGAGAGGTTAACATTCGTGAATATGCATCTCCTTTCTTTGTAACCCCTGTGACCTCGTGTTTAACTACCTCTTCAGGACATACACCAAGATGGGAGAGTTTCTGGGCTCTCTTACATTGCAACAGTCCCCTTCTACAAACAAGCAACATGTCTGAAAGATTCAGACTGCTATTCAAAGATCAAGAATGAACCTTCAAGCTCCAGTTAAATATTGTTAAATCTTCGGATTTCTTTTTATATGAAACAGCAAAATCTGCCAATGGGGTTACCTGAAATCTGGCCAGTACATAACACTGTCTGACCTTAAAACAGGCAAAAACAGACTTGATAAAGGCAATGAAACTTCAGACATTCAAGATAAAGGTTCTTGAAACTAGGCAGACCTGTGGGAGATTGATGACACGGAATTCAAATGGGCCACGTTCAAAGACCCCGTTGCAGACACAGCTGCAGGGGAGGCCAAAGAACCAAAGCAACCATAGAACCTGCTGGTGGACACCAGGGGCCAGGTGTATAAACAGTGTGTACTTTTAAAAACCATGCATACGGTATTTCCCACACATTAACTGGTTTTTATTTATAATAAAAGAATGTGCAGTAACTATGAGTGCACCTCATGCATAGTCAGACCATCATGCACACAGTTTTATAAAGGTATCTGCAGGTTAAAAATAAAGTAAGAAAAACAATGTTTGTTTAGGCTGTTTGCCAATTTCACTGATGGTATTATTTCAATCAAAGGCATAATATTTTTACATAATTATTTATGAATGATGATCTTTATCATTCTTTTCATTTACATTGAAGACTTTATTTTCCCATGTTAATAATATTTTATACTGGGACTAACTTTCCCAGGTCCAATTCCAAACTCCCCCGTTTCTCTCTCGCCCTTTCCTCATCACCTGTCCTATCAAATAAAGGCATAAAAAGCAAAAATGTCTTTAAAAAATCTTTTATCCTCAGTTTTGAAGCACTTTGTGAATGAGTGAAGTGATGGAGAAATCACTGATGATGATGATTTACGGGTACATGTGCTGAATTAGTGATTTGGGCTTTATAAATACCCACAACCGTACATAATGGTTTCACATGATGACAGCTGTTCTTGTACTGTCTGAGAACATTGCTGATGCAACACAGTCGGTCAAACCGCACTGCTGTTTTTCTAATGTACAGGTCTGATGAGAGGTGGAACAGGCAGTGTTACTATGCAAACAGTTTAAGGCCGTTTCTATGTCCATTTGTTGTGAAATTTTGGGAGTGGAACAGAGGCTTGTGCATGCCCCCAGTTGCTCAAACATCGAGCTTTCTAAAGCAGAACCAGGCGTGATGAAACAACATCAAATGCGATGAAAGGAATGCATATTTCTGTCTTTGTGGGTAAACACAGTTTTAGTTGTGGCTCTACACAGAGCAGTGAAGGAGGCTGTCAGCAAATACACGCTGCCAGTGCAGCAACTAGAATGAGTTTTAATTGAACTCAAGTGTACCCAAAAGGTGTGCTTTGCAGAAAATCTGAAAACATTACATTACATTGGAATAAGCTTTACTAAACTCAAGTGTAATTTTGTGTAATACTAGTGTGTCACAGTCTGCAGTACTCAGTCCTTAAGTATAGTTTTAATGTAAGATTACAGACCGTTTTAACATGTCACACCAGTAAAAGCACGGGTCTTATCAATAACATTAATAAGGAGTGCATTACACTGAGTAGTGCCAGTTCCACAGCTGGTATGCTTGTATGCTGGCTCACTGTTGTGGCTTACTGAGACTTTATGGAACAGAGCCAGTGTTAATGTTATTGGTTCCATCTGTGCCTTTTCTGCTGTGACAAGTCAAAATGGTATAGCTCTGTTTAAAACACGTTAATAATGTATTGAAAATAGTGCTTTGCAAGATTGTTTTTATCTTTCAAAAGTATATAGTAGTTATATTACATATAATCACCCTAAAATAAGATGTTATGACTTTCTTGAATTCCATTTTGCAGTGTACCTCTGGTTAGACTGTCTGATATGAATACAGGTGAATATACACTGCAGTATTTATCCTCACTGGTTTTCTTTTCCTTTGTGCTCAGGTCCAGGGCGTACACTTCAAACACCAACAAGGTCCCTGCCACATATCATCCAGTATCACTGAATCAGCCTCGGCTCCATCTACCTTCACCCGAAACGCTTCCTCCTACAGGAACCGTCGGCACCACCATCGGGCGACATCCCGTCTCAGAGTCCACCAGACCCCCCACAGCTCCCACCCTCTGCCCTACGAGGAGCCGGACGAGCAGGAGCAGTGGGCAGACCAGCAACATCCGGACAGCTGGAGGACCCAGTGGAGGGGCCACCGGTCTAGCTCCCTCTTCTCACTACCCAACCTGGGCTCAGCCAGCTCCCACTCCACCTGCTCCTCTCCTGGCCCATCTCCCAGCCCCCATCACAGGAGCCACTCCCTCAACAGGAGTTCCTCCCTCGTGCCGCCCTTCCGGCTCAACATTGACGCTCTGGTTGGGGCTGAGGAGACGGATGTGGACACAGGGGACAAAGTAAATCCAGGCAGCAGTGTGGACCTTACAGTGGTGTCTGCGTACATCAAATCCACCATGCCACAGACTCGGCCATTATCGGCGCCACCAGAAGACATCGGACCCTCCCTCTCTCCTGGAATCCCAGAGAACACCTATAGGGCAGCCACACTGGGCCGGACTCCAAACAGCTTCACCACCAACACCCCATCTACCTTGTTGGGGTTAAGGATCCAAAGCACCAGTGTGAACACAAGTACCGCTCCATCCCTGAGCGATGTTTCCATAAACCAGTCAGACAGTTGCAGCATTATTAGTGCACCAGTTGAAGAGGCAGACAAGGTAGAAGAAGACCAAGAATTCTACATTTGATCTGTTGTTGGAAGCTGGGAGGACTCTCTCTGGCCAGTAATGAATGACAGTCGGTACAGTTCTACTCTGCCCCCTGGTGTTTGATAGTAAAACTTAAATGACAGTGAAACTGTATCTGACGTTCTCATGTATTTGTTGTTTTTGCATGTAGATTTAAGCTTTGTAAATGTCAGGTTATATGTAAGTAAATGAAACTACACATTTAAAGGACCAATCACATAACTGTGTACAGAAACACTATTCAATAAATGTTTTTCTCCATCACTTGTGCTACACACTACAACCTTGACTCTCCATTTTGTTTATTTTAAAGTGTTTATCAAGTAACTGAACATATCCAAATGTCTCAGAGGTTGAAGCAAAAGCAGGATAGAGTCTGAAATAGCAGTGAAATTAGTGAGAGTGACAGCAAAGTGACTAACAAGCTATTTCATATTTAATGCAGAATCTGTGTGTAGCAGTGTGTGTAGTAAAAGATGCAAAGTTGCTAAATAAGTCCATAAATCAGGAATAAAAGAAACTAAGAGCTGACACCATTAGTCAGCTGATACCTCAGCCTGGTGCCTAATTGGCAACAAACGCTCCAAATGTTAAGCAGATAAGCGAGCAAACTAGCACTGGGGTTTACTCCAGTTTGTTCTTTGCATCACGTACACTAACCTGAAGCAGATGACTTGCTGTTTATGGATTTTTATTTTGCAATAGACAATTTTCAGACCATTGTGTATGAGTTGTGAGAACTGTTTTTTGCTGCCATCCAAACACATCAAGTGCACCGATGTATGATAGTATGGGCCCATAATTATATCATTGCCCCTTACTGGCATGGAGTGCAAATTCCCAAAAAAATTAACACCCATACTTCTAACACTAACATTAATGTAAAAATAGTTATACCTGTAATTAGTTTTTTGGCCATTTGGGGCAGCAGAACTTCAGCAACATGTGTTACATGTTCAACAGTTGCCTTCTTCCACATCTAACAGGATCAGAGCCACAGTGTCATCTAATATTCACTCTCTTTTTGCTCTGTTTGGTCTCCACCAACTCCTCACTTTCTATCTTTCTTCCCTAGCTTTGTTTGGTTCACTGTTTGGTTCTGGGCTTCACATTGCATCTTCGTAGAGAAATATCACATCAGCAACAGAAGATGGAGGAAGATAATTAAAGCCAGGCCAAGGTAGTAAAAGCAGTCAACTGGACTTTTGCCCAGTTTGCCATTCTGCAGATGTTCAATAGCCCAGCAGTACAACAAATTTAACAAATAATTCATTTAGGAACATCCCTTCAAGTAGCTCACTTAAACACATTAACCTTGAATTTCTTAAATACCTAACATTTTGCAATCTCCACACACCCACAGCCTCATTCAGTTTAAACACAGGATCCCGTATGTGTTTATTTTTATTAATGCCTCAACGTTCCTTTGCTTGGCAAGTTTAAGAGACACACTGCTTAATTATACCTTAGGTGGTTAAACTCCTTAATGAATAAGGGGAAACCGAAGATTACTCACTCCACGCCTGCTTCACCTTAATGTAAATATGACGAGTTAAAGGGTAGCCTAGTTTGGTGGTTAGTGAGGCATGTTGTCTATGTATAAAATACATTTTGAGTCAATTAAAAAACAACAAATATTGACAAATGAGCTTTTACAGAAAAGTTACATATGATATGTATTGTATTTTTAATTTCTCAGTAGAAGCTAATAATAATAGTAAGAAGAAAACATTTTATAAAAACTACAGAATAATACAAACAGAATCTGAAGCTAAGCATCTCTTTAGCGGTCGTGGAAAGTAACTAATTACATTTACTTAAGTACTTAGGTATAATTTTGAGTAACATGTACTTTCTTGAGTATTTCCATTCCATGCTACTTTATACTTATACCCCAATACATTTCAGAGGTATATTTACTTTTTACTTTACCACTGTACATTTATCTTACAGCTGGAGTTACTGGTTACTTTCAATAGCAGTGGTCTTTAAATAAAATACTTCTACTACTTCATGCAGTACAATGCTGCCCTCTTGTGTTGAACTATGAAGCTAAAGCTTTAATTTGAATATCGGATCTGCACTTCAGGTGATAATATCACCTTCTTAGAGCTGTATCTTGATTTTAAACCAATCTTTAAATTAATAAATTCAGATAATCCATCCCTACATTTTTCAGGACTTGTGTGTCAGAGCAGTTTGACTGAGGTCTGTAATGTCCTCCTCTGTGTCTGGGGAAATCTTTAACAACCTCTTGTTTCAGCTCAGCGTGTGAAACCTGCCTCTCTCCCCAGTTTGAGCACTTAAACAGGTGTGAGTCTTCTTGTGAGGTCTCTGTACAGTCTGAAGAGGGAAATCCAATAATAGTGCACAGTGGTTGTCATGGTAAATTCTCCTTGGAGCCCTGCAGAGGTGACGTCATCATCAGCCAATCAACACAGAGAGTGGTATAATGTATTGCTTCCACATTGCAGAGGTTACACACGAAGAAGTCTGGAAAACAGATCAGTCTGAGATCCAAAGATTCCTCACAAAGTTTTACATATTCTATAGTTTAATAGTCTAAATTAAATGTGTGTATTTTTTCTTCTTGAAAAGTAACTCGTAGTTGTACAAATAGTGTCGCTCCAGCAGTCATAATGATCCTTTCATGCCCTCCTAAAGTGTTTATGCAGCTGAGAGATCCATAAACCACAGAATTTTTTAAAGAAAGAAGAGGAGAAGTCATCTACGGGGCCACATTAGCCACACTGCAAGATGCAATTACCACTAACATGGGTCCTTGTACCTCGGGGTTGCAGTTACAGCACCGGGTGATACATACAGCTAATTTAAAAAAGTATACATTATGACATGATAAATAAAAAACAAAGCAAATATTTTTTTTGTTCAAGATGAAAATCAACTCACACATACTGATTACAAATTGGTATATCACTGATACTGCAATAACCAAGAAACTACTCTAAACTGACTGTACAGGACACCAACTTGAGTGAATTGCAACACTTTAACACCAAGTAGGTATATTGCATAGAAAGTCACAGAATAATGAAAACAGAATATGACCAATCATGTAATTATCTATTAAGAGTGGTATTAATAGAAAAGCACTGGACTTAAAACTGGTTACAATTTTTCAGTATAAAGGCCTGGTTGATCATTAATTACATAACTGATGAGGCTGGAAGAATCCCCAGTAATTGAGTGTCTAATTAACATCATTAGTAAACTAACTTAATTTGCCCTGATGATTTGGTGTTTCAATTTGGTTCCTATAACCATGTTTGTATTCATTTTATTAGTCAGTGATGCGTGCCTGTACTAATTTAATCCCTGTAAATAACCTGATATGTATAAAAACATCTTGATTAGAGATACAGTTATGAATTCTTTTATGTTTTTTTATTATTTTTTATTTAATTCATTGTTTGGTCAGTTCTAAGTGTTTAACCACGCGGTGATGTATTTATTGGATGGGAGAGCGTACTGTAAGTGGCATAACTGGAAATAGTGAACAACCAGTTTTGCTTTGACTGTGTAGGTTTTGATCACTTAATTAAATCCAAAACAAAACAGCTGAATAAAGATTTTCATAATTACATGTTCAGTGTCATAAAACTATGGTGCCTTAATATTTATCCAACAGCTCTGTGCAGCTGGATCATCATGAATTCATGAGAAAACAAATGAACATCTCAAAAATATAATGGAAAATGTATTTGTAAATGTTATGTACCTCAAGTTTTTACCAGTCACGCCAATCATGCATGTTGGACCAAACTTAAAACATGCTTGCAAGAGTAAAATTTTCAGCTGTATTTTTTATGGTTGAAATAACAAATAGGCTTTGAAACCTGAGCAACTAACATTCTTGTGCCATTCCCTGGATGTCTGTCATGACGTTGCACTAGAGAGCTCCTATGACTTGGATGACTGTCAGTCCTCGTAAACTGAACCCTGAATGCAGAAGACAGCTTTTTCCCCTCAGTACCAAATGGCAGCAGATGGTGCTATAGTGCAACAGAAACAGGCTAAAAAGGCTGCTACAACTTCAGCTACTTAACACGATTCTTAAACGCCTCACAATGTGCATAAAAACCTGCACAGTTTATCTCACACACTGTTAGAACCCACATGATCTGAGACCTGCTTTTTTTTGTTACAGTAGAGGATATTTAAGACATTTCTCAATCATTTAAATATATTTAAATGAGATCATCAGCTGTTCTTGACACCCCAATCCACAACCACCAACATTTTTCCCATGGTTCTTCACAGCCATGCTCCTGTGAGGTGAGGGCTACGTGGGACACGTCCCCTCACGTCGCCCCTCTCACAGTGCCAGCACTAGTGGCTCTAATCCGCCGTGGCGTACCTGGCAGATCGCTCTGGCGACACCGGCTCACAGCGCTGCTGGCGTTGCTGCAGCCTGGCCCGGCCCCGCACACCAGCATCCCCTCTAATCCCTCCCCGCCTCAACTGCCCAAAGGCCCAGGAGCCTGAAGGGAAGTAGGGCACTGGAGGTGAAGCAGAATGAGTCAGTCACAGCTGAAACTGTGCTCAGTGAATCTCTACTCAATACTGAACTCTACTACCAAACCATTATTCATTTATACAACCTCAGATAGGCTACTTTAAAACTGTGTGTACTTTGCAACTGCAATATTCGTAATACGGAAATAACTTTTTTTTCATGTTCTTTTGTTGTTCTTTACCTTCTTCTAGTTATTTTCTTATTCTTTTGTACTTCATGCTTGATATGTATCTTTTGCATTAGTCTTGTTCATTTTTATCATATTCTTTTATTGTTTGTGTTTTGTTCTTTTTGACGTCTCCTCATTTTGTTCACAGTACAAGAAATGGTCAATGGACTTATAAATGCAAGTGCAGTTTTGGCCATATCCTATGTCTTCTAATCTATGTTTTTTATGTGCATAAATGAGTTGTCTATGTGTACTTCTCTTTGTACACTCGCATTGAAATTGTCCCATAAGTAACAAATAAAATATTTTGAATTGAATTGTTATTCTTCTGTTGTTTCTTCTTCTGTGGCCTGTACCACTAAGTGATAAATGGGTTAGCCAGTTATCTTTGGGCTTAACAAGCAGAGGCATAGTTTGCAATGGCAAATACATAATGATGTTTAAAGCTACATTTTAATTGTGCAAAGGTTCCTGACACTGTGGCCACTTTATATTCAGCTTAGCTTTGAATAACATGAGGTCGACTTTGTGATGATAATTGAAAAAAATAAATAAATTATACCGTATGTTGTTTACTATGAAAATAATCCACACACTGTTAATTAGCTCCCATGATTACAAATGCAACATTTGAGTCAGATAGACCTGATCAGGCATTAACTATTAGTCTTCCTCTCTGCTTTGGCAGCATAAACTGGCTTGCGTTACATTTAATCTTATAATGTGCATCACATGAGCATAACAGTTTGTTTAGCATCAAACTCTGCCTGCTTCACATGGACGCACTCGTAGCTGGATAGGGAAACCCAGAGTTAGTTGATAACCAGAGTTATGATACTGGTTATCCAGGATTACTACTGTTGATGGTGATGTTGTTTTTGTTCTTCTTTTCTTTCTGCCTCTTTTTCATTTCTGTTACATGACAATTCCTTCACCAGATGCTTTTCTGTTGGTTGGATAAAGTTAAAACTGCAGAGAGTTCCTGTGGTTTGTGGTCAGTCCACTATGTAAACTGCCCCCCTTCCTCCTCCTCCTCCTCCTCCTCCCCCTTCCTCCTCCTCCTCCATTTATTATCATTTCCCCTGCATGGTCAAAGGTCAGGTGGTGGAGAGGGGACTGGGGTGAGCGGTCTGAATGGAGAGCCCGGGGACAGTCTCCGTTAGTTAGGGATTAAGTTGCTGCTGTGTGGAGAAAGGCGGAGGCATCGCAGAGTCACACAGACGCTCATCAATGAACATATTTGGTTATGGAAGGAAAAACTCTCATGGAATAATGATAAGCTCCTGCAAACACAGGCTGACATGCACGTGCACATGTTAGGTATTAGTATCATTGTTGTATCAAGGACATTTCAATGATATTGCATCACTTCATTAAATCCTAAACTTTCCACTTTCTCTTGTGAGGGTGAGTACATCTACTGGTGAACCGTCAGAGATGGGGGTGCTGAGAGAAAGTCTGCCCATAAAATGACATCATACTAAATGCTAAATGCATGACATTCACGGTTTTGTGCATAAAACAAACTATTTAATAGTTATTACCAACATTTTACACAAATTGTATAACTTTTAGCAGATAAAACACATGCAAATCCCAGTAAAAAAGGAGAAAGCCGTTATACATTTAAACATTTTTAAGAACTATTGATTTTTATTTTGCCAGCGCACATGCCAGTGAATGTTGGTTTATCTTCAAACCAGACAGACCCCCACAGTTACTGATTCATTCATCTCAGTTAGCAGAATGGAATCACTTAACATCTCATAATGTTACCAAAAATTACATTCACATCATCACTGTTGGTTTTTAGAGTTTTGTGGATGTTTATAATTTCAAAGAATGCTTCTTAATTTTGCAGGTATATTGTCAATAAGAAAATATTGGACAAATTCAAATGCTGATATGATCATGACACCAGAGAAATTAAAGGATCAGCAAAGTTCTTACAATTCTTTGTGAGGGGAAAATGAAAGTCGGCACCAAGTGTAATGGCAATCCATCTAATAGTTATCAAGACAATTTAACTCAAAACAAAAAGTATCAACCTCATGGTGGCGCCAGAGGAAAAGTCAGAGGATCACCAAAGTCAGTAGGATTCATCCCCTGGGAACCATGAAAGTCTGTACCAGATTTCATGGTAATCCATCCAGTTGTTGTCATATTATTTCAGATCAGTGCCACATGGTTAAAAATGTAAGACAGCAGCAGGCAGCTTTTGTTTGGCTATTTTTTATTACATGGTCCTCATTATAACAACTTTGACAAGAACATTTTCAAATGCTGTGTCATTTTAATGGTCAGCAACAGATTGGCATGCTGCGACGCTACTTCAGCTCAGCCTTGGCCGTAACCAGGTGGCAGCTGACCAAACTGTGGGGTAAACTGGCAGCTCAATGACCAGAGAGTGCCTGTGTTTTTAATATTAGCATGTTGCAATGAATCAGTGCCGAGTCGATTACCGGTACAGACGTGTGAAGAATGGAGGTGCAAACTTCAAAGTTAGGCTGCATTTTGGCGATGGATAAACTGGCATGGCGATTTTCAAAGGTATCTCTTGACCTCTGACCTCAAGATATCGGAATAAAAATGGGTTCTATGGCTCTATTTTCTATTTCTATTTAAATAATTCTGCATACTATGGTCCCCAAACAGTACTGGAATTGCATAAATTGGGAATGAATGGAAAGTAGGGACACATACTTCATGCCACCCCTGCATAAGTCAGTGCCTCACTTGTGCCACCCCAGTCAAAAAAGTCTGGACACGCCCCTGCCTGTCAGGCTGAGGCCTCCTAAGCACAACTTCACACGGCAGAGTGACACTGTTGAGTAAGTTGCCCTCTCTCCTAACCCCTCAGAACGGCGGCATATTGCTTTGAGGTTGGTCCAGGGATCAGAGACGCAGAGCACAAATCATTATTTCTTCTTCACAAATATGAACTTTTAACATAGTGTTCCTCTAAAGGCCTCACAGCCGCCAAGATGAAAGCTGCTGTTTATGGTGGCATCTCTTCAAACAATTATCTTTGGTCGGCTACCGTGATCTCCTCCATCCCAGACCTTAAAAATCCAAATTCCTGTGTCCGGAGTTGGGGCGTTGGGTTTTAAAGAATGTGGCGACTCCGTTTAATGAAGCCAAGCCATGGCTCCACTAATTAGTCAAGTCCAGTAATGGCCGGAATTCCCCGTTAGACAAAGCAGCCAAATACCTGATGGCTACCAATCATGTTCTCTCCTTCATGGGAAAAAATGCGCACAGTTTATTTTGCTGACTGTCATGTCCCCAATTAAGAGGGACAGATGAGGGGAGACCACTCCATAGCAGATTGATTTTAGGTGAAATACAGGGCATGCTATCATTAACAGCATAAGCATTCTGTACTTGAAACCAGGATTTTTTCCTCAAGTAAAAAATTAATTAGACAAAGTTCCTTAATTTAGTCTGCTCTGTCTCACTGCAAAAATTTCTACATTAAAAGAGTTGTTAAGAGTGGATAATGATGGATATTGTGGCACTTTCAATAACACTTCATCTGTGTAATTACTTTCAAATGGAATGACATTCAAAGTCAATGGATTAAGTAGATGTCTAATAGTTTTGGCTTGCCACTTATATTACAACAAGAGCAACATCTGATTATACAGGGAGAAGATTATGAAGACCAGACTGTACTTAACAGTGTCATTTTCTCTTGTGCTTCTGAAATGTACATTTTATTATTATTATTTTGAATCTGTTTCTTTCTTTTTTGTTTTTGTCTGGGTTTTGGATAATTTTAGAACTCAGTTTTTAGTGATGGCAATGTCAATCTCTCAGTTCACCACTTTGATCCAGACTGAAATGTCTCAACAACTATGGGATGGATTGCCAGGACATTTGGCTCGGACATCCATGTTCCTCTCAGGGTGAATTATAGTAACTTTGGTGATCCACTGACTTTTCATCCAACATCATTATCAGGTCAGAATTTTCATTTATCCGATACTTTGATTTATGATTAAATACCTACAAAACCAGTGACATTCCCATTAATGTTTTGTGCAAATTAGCAAATGTCAGCATGTGAAAATAAGATGGTGAACATGGTTAACATTATACATGCAGAACATCAGCATGTTGACAAGTTTCCATGCTAGTGTTAGCATTTAGCTAGTCATCAACCATCCACATTTCCTTATTGTTTATAAGTATATATGAAAATATACCTTCATTTAGTTCTTACTTTGTTTGACTTTGATTATATTTATTGTTTTTAATATATATATTGAACATTAATTATCTTTTTTGTTCTAATTCTCTCTAAAAAAATGTGTTCTCAGTGGAGCTAATTTGGTTTAGAAAAATAACAACAACGTGTCTAAATGTCTTTTTTACACTATAGCCCATGTCTGTACACGTCATTAATAAAATGCTTCCTGATGGATGAGAAGCTGTTATTCAACACATGCTAGAGCGGCAACATGTTCACGATGAGTGAGTCCACATTCCACAGAGTGACACCAATTAGAAACGCTGATGCAGCAGTGTGATGCTCAAAGCAGAAATGTCTTTTGATCATCGCAACAAAAGGCCAAATGACTTCTATAAAACAATGGATGTCTTAGTGTGTGTGTGAATAGAAATAACAGTAAAAGGACTTTATAATCACAAGAAAAAGAAAATACAATTAATATGATATTCTATAGTGATAGTGATAGATATTGATGCCATAAGAAATGACAAATATTGTCCCAATTAACAATAATTTCACCACAAACAATACTTCCCTTTCAGTATGTTCAGGTCGATCAATAAACCGGCTGTGTGTTGCTAATGAATACAAATGTATTGCAAGGGGAACACAAACATTTTGCTTGGGAATGGAAAAGTATTTAAAACTAGCCAGACATAATATGATAGATTCCATGGTTGTATTAACAAAGCAGGAAACCCCAGGGGGAGATGAAGAAGTGTCTGCCCCTGGGCTTCCCTACATTGTGGTCATCTAAAGTGCAAAAATGGTTTTAAAGAGGAACTACACTTTACATTATTATTATTTTAGCTGTACACTTAATAACATATTTGTATAGGCTTATGTTCATACAGGACATTTTCCTGCACAAAATCAGCTTGCATGTCACCTCATGGTGATGACAAGAGTCAAGAAAGTTACTGTGCCTGGCCAAGAAGTCAAACGGTCATGCTTTTGGTGGCCTTTCAAGTTTGCCATCAGAGCGGTGGGACCATTTTTATTTTACTGTAAGTAAACATCTGATCCGTTTACTCTGGAGAGTCAAAACTATTTTCTATTAACTCTTACATAAATCCAAAGCCTCACATAGGCTATTTGCATCAGTAGTATTATTGCATGCATGGATCAGCTCCCATATACAGGAAGGACCTTTCTAATCAATACAGTAAATGACGGCAACAGGCAGTAACAGTAAAACACTCTCTTACACCATATGTTTCTGTTAAATCAACACATTTACCACATTTACCATGCTTCATTAAAAAGCATAAATTCAACTAATAAAAATAGTCAGTAACACATACAGCATAGGCTATTAAAAGGATATTATTGTATAATACCAATACCATAATTTAACAGATAACCCATGAATGAGGCTGACTTTCCACAATTAATAATAATGGGTAATGGGGATGCTTTCTACTGAAGAAATAGTCCCAAAAACTGTCCACAGTGCAGACATTCTCCTCAATATATTATGGTGGTGGTGGCAGAAATCTCAAACAGATACCATACCTGACACACTACCTGCACACCTTACACCCCCCATCCTCCCCACCATCAGCAAAAGGCCCACAACCTGAGCATAGTTCCCAAACCATCAGACCTCAGACAGTCAGGTAGGCACCGGCTGTAGGTTAGGTCATCACTTTGACTTTGCCCTGCTCATGTGTGTGTTTGATGTGCTTCTATTGGCTATTAATAGACCCCAACAACTGATTACAGTTTCAGTGAACGTGCGTGCATGCATGCGAGCTGTGCGCGCGTGTGAGGGTGTTTTTTTTCTCCCCTCTGCCCGGTTTGGGATTTGCTGGTCAGAGACATGCCTCCCTCCGCCTGGCTCCTTATAGCCCCGGGGCTGCTGGGATCCCGGACGAGTGGTACGGACATCGCCGACGGAGACCGCAAACACGGCGCGGAGCGTTCCCCTTTAAACACGGTCTTATGACTACAGACCGCTTCAGTGAGGACCGAACCAGAGACCGACAGCCGGGGACAGCAGAGGACTGATTCGGTGACAGGAGACCGGGGACGGAGAGGACACAGCGCCCCTGCAGAGGCTGAATGGTTGGCGGCAGTCTGAGGGAACAGCTGGAGTTTAACGGATACTACCTCACCTGTCCGCAGGTAGGGGCAGCTGCATCTGCCGTCATCTGTGCTGAGCTGAGCCATCAATGGAGACGCATCAGAACAGTCCTAGGAACTTTTAAATCATCATAACTTTTCATCATCATTTCCAGTAGACAAAAATGATCACAGCGGTCCATTAAATCGGCATAAGGTGTGCCAAACATGGGAGAGGCACTCATTAGGCGTCATTTATCTAATGCATTAAGAAATATAAGTAAAAGTAACGATATAATATAAGAGCTGCATTATAAGTAAATATTCTTAAACTTCAGTAAACGTATACATTAAGTATCATCAGCAATACACACTGCAATCAAAGGTAAATGCGCTGATTATGCAGAAAAATGGCCCCAGTGGGTGTTAAATTGCTATATTGGATTATTATTATGACTATTATTATATCATGCATTAACGTGCAGGCAAGATGGAGCTACTTTTGTAGTATTGCATTGCATTGAATCACTCAAGTAAATGTACTTAGTTAGTTTTGGATATTTGCATGTCACAGTAAGTGATGAAACATTACCTAATTACAAGATTAGATGGCTTAAATGGCTGTATGGTACTTGGCAGTATTTTTACAGTCTGCTTAAACTGTTCTGATTTCGACAATTCTGAAGTTTACCACAGTCATATGCAATTCTTCCTGAACACGTCTGGGTAAATTGATAATAATGTCATACATTTGTTGTGTATGTTTAGTGATTATGTCTTTTCGGATTTTGTCACTTCATGTTGCTCAATATTTATATAGTATTTATGAAACACTTATATGTCAACTAAACTTTATTTTGCAGTGGAAGAAATTTCATTCATGTATGCAAAACCCACATATGAAATGTTCCATTTTTATGTGTTACATTAAACTGCAGCAAAACGTTTTTGTAAAATGATCAATGAGAACCATATCACTACAATACTGATGTGGATTCCACTGAAGATCAACAGTTCAGCCTGTTGGTTGACCTCGCTGACCTCAGTGGGTTATTGATTTTATTGTCTTTTGGGCTTACAGGATTTAGTCTTTTGGGCCACCTGTTGCACCCTGTGGACACTTCCCCTCTTGCAGCACTGAGGACATGTGTCGCCTGCCAGTGGCTTCACTCTTCATTTGCTTCTGGTTGGTGGAGAGAAGCCACTGTAACGGCAGCCTTCAGCACAGCATGGGAGAGCTGCACAGCAGGTTCGCCGTCAGCCTCTACCAGACGCTCACAGAGACAGAGAACAACTCCAACCTGATCGTGTCACCAGTGAGCGTCTCCGTGTCTCTGGGGCTGCTGCAGCTCGGTGCCCGGGGCAACACGCTGGCTCAGCTGGAGGGAACACTCGGGTACAACATGAACGGTAGGATTCATCCCAAGTTTTTGATATGGAGATGAAAAAGGCAGAGCTTGTAGCACTGGGTGCTCCTCGTGCTGTGAGAGTGGGGTTGGAGGTTGTCGGTGGCCCTCAGTGCTGTTGGTACCAGGTGGTGTGGAGCGGTGCTGCTGCTGCTGCTGCTGGCCCTGCAGAGCACAGTGGTGTCTGGAGCCATAATACCTGCCTCCACACCAACTCTAATCTCATTAACCACTCCTGCAGCTCGGCCTAGGGGTCGAGAGGTCAGTGTGTTTAATTACAAACAGAAATGAGAGTTAGAGCTACTGTCTCTTTAACTCCCATGATGAGATCCCACATGACAGTCAGGGATGGAAATTGATGATATTGGGCTCTAATTTAACCCGCTACGTCGGCTGTAATCTGAAAATAATTTCCATCAACTCCAAAGGAAACCATGAAGGGCTGCAGCTATTGTAAAACTGGTTTGCTCAAGCACATTCTCAACAGCAAAGGTAATGCTAAATGACAATTAGTCGATTATCAAAATAGATTTATTTTCTGATCGATTTTGCAAGTTAGTACAGACCGATGGTAAATCTGTAGTCGACAAGTTTTGCACTGCTGCACAGGAAAGATGCCATCTTTTGGTAGAGATCACATTGTGTAGGTACTGCTTACATGCTTTGTTCCTGACAATGACTGCTTATCTTATAGATAAATGATATAAATATACAAAGAAACATTCAGTGCAGAGGCAGAGGTCAAAAGTTTACTCAATGAGTGAAAAAACAGCAACAAAACATGGGAATTTTTGACTGCTTCTACATACTAATGCAATGCTGCAGCCATGAGAAACTGTGTGTTCGACTTCAATTTGGATCATTTTACTTGAAAATGGGCAGAGTTTATCAGATGAGAGGATCCCTGTGGTCTGTGGTGCTCACCAGACTGAGAGAATGTGTTATGCAAAGCTGAAATGAGCATTTGTTTGTGCTCAGTGCTGCAGGGATATGGTGCAAATTCAGTTAAGTTGCTGGTAAAACAAGCAAGGCTGTTGAGTTGAATCCATTTCAGTAATGACTCTTCTGCTGTGAAGATTTTTACAAGTCATTTTCCAGTGCCAGTGGTGTGAATTATACTTCTTTGGCAGTGCAGATGATGGATAAGATACTGAAACTGCTTCTGACCAAAGTTAACATAGTGAACAGTTTGGAGCATTATAATGGTGTACAGCTCTGTGGCGCACACATTTTTCCATAAACAGCTATACACTGTATCGAACCAGCACATCTAACCCGTCCTCTGTCTTCCCATCATGCAGATGCCCAGGTACAAGACTTCCTGTTGCATTCACAGAGTGACATAAGCAACACCAGCCAGGGGATGTGGCTGCAGCAGACCTGCACATTATTCGTACAGAGCGGCGTCCAGCTCCTGACTGAGTTCACAAAACATGCAGCAGCCTGGGCCAACACCAGCGTGGTCCGAGCCAACTTCAGCCAACCCAACCACACTCGCAGCCAGCTGGAGCGAGCGGGCAACAACCACGGTGAGCAAGACAGATTTATAAAGCAGTTAGAGATCCACTTAACAATATTTTTAAACTGACAATGAATTAAATTAGTGTGTGTGATTGAAAGCGTTGGCTTGTGGCAAGCCCACAGAGAATTATAATCAGCTCTGCAGCTCTATGAAGGTTTTTAGTCTTATTTAGCTCCTTGTTTTGGTTTTATGGCACGTTCACTGTTAGGTTCAGTCTTGGTGCTCTCATTAACCTCGTTTCCAGCTGCAGCAGCAGACATGCTTTGATGAAACCACTATACACTACCTACCCAGCATCAAACAGAACACAGATACAGTTAGCGACGAGCTGGTGAACATAGTGGAGTATTTAGCAGAAAAAGATACCAATTTTTTATCTTAGGAGTAAATTGAAAGCACACCAGAACTAAAAGGTGACTTCAGTGGAATAATAATGTGCACATTTTTCTGCTGGATGTGGAAACAGGCAATTGTTCCCTGTCAGCCATAACCACAATATAGAGCGATAGTGCAGCAGGGCTGTGTGTTAGTTTGTCGTGGAGTTCCTCTGCCCTCTAGTGACCAAAAAAATCCATTAAAGCAGCTTTAACTTATAATTCTTAGAGCTGTGGGTTCTAGCTGTTTTGGCTTGTGACCCCTTACATGAAGCAATATGTATACTTATAAATTGTTACTGGTGTCTACAGATTGTGACTAGTTCAACCAAAGACTGTTGTTTACTTCTCAGATAGTATTCTTTAGTAGAGTAAAATTCACAGAATAAAGTAAGAACAGAGCAAAAAATATATACATGATTATGTGTAGAGGAAAGTTTTTTTTTGTTTTTTTTCAGCTTTCCTTTCCTGTTAATTATTTTGTGATGAGCCTATATTCTGGACACTGACAGACCACATGAGCTTTACATTAAACTTTGCCCTTCCCTCATTACCTCCCAGATGAGACGTGGCACCTCCAGGCAGGAAGCAGCAGCGGGGAGCTGTCGGGCTCAGGGGAGGTCCAGGCAGAGGCCCTGTGGTGGGGCCACCGGCTGCAGATGGCCCTGGTCAACACGGTGGCCTTTAGGGGCGTCTGGCAGAAACAGTTCCTGTTCACCAACACCCAGAACCTGCCCTTCGTCCTCTCTGATGGGACTGCCATCAAGGTGCCCATGATGTATCAGGCTACAGAGGTCAGCTTTGGTAAGAGACACCATCCATCCATCCATCCATTGAAAGAGGAAGACCACATTCTTATAGAAATAAACACATCATATTGTAAACTGAATGTCCAATAGTTTGAAGAAATTTGGGATCCTTAACATGCTATTGCCAGTTCTATCTTCTAGCTTCACTAAGAAAAATTAAATATTCTTAATTCTTTATTCTAACATGCTAATGTTTAGCAGGTATAATGTTACCACGTTCACCATCTTAGAGTAGTGTGTTAGCATGCTAAGCAATGTCAAGACTTCTAGGAGGTTACTGCACAATTTCTGACATGCAAAACCTGAACTTGTTGCCCTCCTTGGCAGGTCAGTTCAGGACGGCGTCAGATCAGCGTTACACTGTGTTGGAGCTGCCGTACCTGGGACGCTCCCTGAGCCTGCAGGTGGTCCTGCCCAGCGAGAGGAAGACGCCGCTGTCCTCCCTCGAGTCCCAGCTCACCGCTCGTCAGCTGGCCTCCTGGGACACCGGCCTGCGCAGAACCAAGATGGACATTTTCCTACCCAGGTTAAGATCATGCACGCTGTTACAAGTGATTTTTAGACTCAGACTTTGAACGTCTTTTTCAGGTTTTTATCAGCATGGAGGGAGATGATGTACAAACAATTATTTTCTGGTGTTCGCAGGTTCAGAATGCAGAACAAGTTCAACCTGAGGTCAGTGCTTCCCGCCATGGGCATCAGTGACGCCTTTAACCCAACAGCAGCTGATTTCACTGGAATATCAGGTCAGTACAGAATATACCTAGACAAAGCTCCAGCTGAAGTTTACTAAAGTTCACTTTAGGGTGTATTTTTGCTTTAAACATAACCCAGATTACCAGATTAGAGTAACGTACCATAAACTGCTGGTCACAGAACAATTACTGTAGCTCTGCTCGCAGCTGAACGTGTATTTCTTCCTGCAGTGGAGGAGAGTCTTTATGTGTCTGATGCCTTCCATGAAGTGAGAATAGAAGTCACAGAAGATGGGACCAAGGCAGCTGCTGCTACAGGTGATATGTTATTTCAACACAATTCTACTTACCTGCAACCATTTATTTTAACAGGACAAAGAGTTATTGGATAAGGTTGCTAAAAAACATTATTTCTTAACTTTGCAGCTATGGTGCTACTCAAACGATCCCGTGCTCCTGTTTTCAAGGCGGACCGGCCGTTCTTATTTTTTCTACGGCAGATTAACACAGGTATTTATTTTACTCTGTAGATACATCAGACTGGTTCCCGCTGCAGGGGTGCCGCTTAAACAAACCAGTAGTTTTGAATGTTTTAACTCTTAGTTCTCTTCTTAGTTACACTTTTTGCAAAGCATGCTGTAGTGTTTTTTTAATGTTTCTGCCATTATAGCCATAGGTGTGATATGAACATGAGTTTATCCATGACATGAACACTAAATCTGCATTATTTTTCACTGTCATTGTTATTGGGAGGTAATGCAGTGCAGACTACACTAGCAGATAGGTAACATGATATTCTATATTATCCTTATGTTATTCTCATAAAAAGACCAAAACCAACAATAAAGTGATCCATGTACCAGTGTACCAGTGTATCCAAAGTCTGATATACCTCATTCCTCTGTGCCATAGAGCTCCATTACTGTCCAAAAACTATTAAAAACAAATTGGGAGAAGTCATAAAGCATTGAGACTGACCAACACATTGTTTTGGATTTGGTGACTATAACAAAATCATCGACTTCCCTCAGCCTTATCTTAATGTTTGACAAAGGTTTTTGCAGACTTGATGTTCACTGTGATTGATTGATTGAGAAGGTAGATAAAAATGCTTTCATAAATGTTAAATATGCATGATTTGCAGTTAAAGGCCCCATGTGTGGGAACATTTCTGATTTGGTGACCCCTTCTGTACAGTTATGTAAATGGATGAATGCCACAGAGTGCAACAGTTTCCACCATCTAATTTTTCCACAAACATATGCCTTCAGAAGAATTAAAGAGGCTAAAAGCACACATATTTTTCAGTGTCTTAAGAAAATAAATGTACAAAAAAAAAGCACTGGTAGAAGCCTCTAAAATGAATAATTGTAACTTTAACTCTTATTTTATTGTGTTCTTCATTTCAGGATCCATCTTGTTCATGGGCCGAGTGATGAACCCAGCAGACCAAGCACCCTAAGACTCATGTACCCAAACACCTCTCACACACATGCCCACACACACTCCTACCCCCGACCCCTATTTCACTACTGGTATTTATTTGTGGACCAACAGGAGGGTCCACGGACACTTCCGGAAGAGGGACAATATTTTTGTACATGTCTGTAAATAAAATTTTAATACATGTTTTTACACTAACGGTGTTTTGCTCCTTTTTTTCCTCCCATTATTGTGAATTTAAAAAAGCCCCTCCCCTGTGTGATGCACGGTTACTAAAATGATCAACAAACTTGGACAAAAACACGTAGAGTCACATCTTTACAGAACACTTTATTTACATGGCCCTTCACAGTGTAAAATAGAAACTTTATTCATGGAAATACTTACAAAAAGGCCGTTTTCCACTGAACATTCTCTTTAAATAGTACTCTAGGGTTATTTACATCTTTACAGTGTATTCAAAATACTCTTTTGGTAGCGGCCTCTTCACAAACAAAGACAAGTATGGCAGATTTTGGTCCCTGTCCAAGGAGGGAGGGAACAGAAGAGGGCTGCCCTCTGAATCAGAAATCAACTCTTGACCTCTAGACCTTAATTCATATTATTTGTGTATATTTGAGAAAATTGAAAAGGACTGACAAAAAAAGAAGAAGATTGTTGGAAAACAAAGTTCTTCAACAAAAAGGTAGTTTTTTTCTTTTAAATTACATTAAATAAACATTCTCAAATTTACACAAGTGCATTCACGGTTAAGTGACAAGTAGTTGGTTTGAGATTCACGGCGGGGGAGGAGTTCAGTGGGCAGGTTAAGTTATTTGGCAGCGACCAGCATGTTGGGACATGTTGGGACAAGCTGGCATCCGAGCCCTCGATTCATCAACACTCCAGGGGACAACAGTTTGTGTTGCATATCAGCTGTTTCAGGCTAAAATAAAGATAAAAATGGGGGTAAAAGTAGCTCCAATGTTATTGCTGATTATGATGCATTAGTGTTAGTTCCTGAGCTTGTTGTCCCTGTATTTCAACATTTGTAACCAATAATGTTGCATCATTCAAAATGATTTTACTTTGTGTTGGTCTCTCTGAAAACCTGCATTGATAAAGACAGACTTTTTAAGTTTACTGTCTCTAGGCGTAACGAAAAATGCAGATCAGCTTTTTTTTTTCCCCCCGGGGGGAAACAAAAATTATTCATTCTTAAGTTACTACTCAATAACATTAATTGTCAGTCTGGCAGGTAAACCACAAGTTGACAAATTCAAGATTTGAGCCAAGTCATACCCATTTAAGAGCACAGCAGTGGAGTGCTTCAGTTAGTGGAGTGTAGAAAGTTAATTTCAACAATCAAACACGACGACAGACTCTCATCCTCCCACACAACAAAACGCCAAAAAAGTAGAAAACCTAACGAGAAGGGAAAAGTGAACGAATGAAAAGGCATGAGGGGAGAAAAATGTTTCATGAGCATCTCCACTGGATCCCGTTTGACCCTGAGTTGGCTGAAAACGCACGCGCGACCACACGCACTCACACAACTTGAACCCTTCCTACACTGTCGGCCCGTCATGTCGTCAACAAATAAGACATGGCTGAACGTAACACCCAGGGCGCAGGCAGCCATCGGTTCCTCTCCAGAAAGGTCCTGCACTCCCTCGTTTACTCCACCTTCTCGTTTAAGGGTTTTTTTTTTTTTTAAAACTCGTTTGTCATTTAAAAAGAAAACCGAATCAGAGGAGAATAATCAACGGGAATGCCTCAGGACGGGTTCACTGATCAGAAAACAACTGTGCTCAAATGTTCTACAGGCCAAAAACCTCATTGTGTAGGCAAACACTTCACCTGTGGAGATAAAATTCTTCCACACTCCCCCTTTTTGATATCAGAAAAATGCCCTTGAACCATCCAGGGTCAACCAGTTCATACTGTGTGCAAACCAACACGACCATCAACAATGCTGAGACAATGAAGAAGAGTCCACTGAAGAGGTGACAGTTTGAGGGCTGGATGTAGTCTTGTCTCGTCTCCGTGGGGGGCCCAGTACAGGAGGAGGGGAGGTTTAATAAGGATGTGGAGGGTTGTCGGGGTCATTATCAGCAAGTTCAGTTTGGGCCGGTCTCAGAGCGTATCCACGTGGTTCATGTTATTGGATCTGTTGTGGATCTCTTCCAGGAAGTTCTCCAGCTGCTCGATGAGAACGCGCTTCTTGAACCTTTGCAGGTAAGAAATGATAGAAACACATGTTAACTGCTACAGAAACCAAACTGTAAGTGCATTAAAAGCTACATTTGAGGCGTTATAATAATCATAATCAGATTTCCTGTCTGGAAAGGGATGCAGATATTTTATTTGAAGGAAGTTGTGAAGGGAGGGGCCTAGGCAAAGATAACTGAGTGACCACAAAAGAAACAGGTTGTTTCCAAATGGTTCTCTTCACAGTTTATCCAAGACAGCAGGGTAATGACAGTAATGCTCTCAGAGGAGGGTTGAACTCTGTACCTGGCTGCCTCCTTAATAATGTTTTGGAGGAAGATGAGTCGGGTGTCCAGAGTGCCCTGGATCTGCTTCAGAAGGAGGAATATCTTCTCGTAGTCTAAGAAAGAAAAAGTTAAAGAATGAGTATTGAATGTTTATTGCTGTGTCTCTAGGACACTTCATCCAGTCCTCTATGAATACAGCAGAATGCTAATGGGTAATAACATTACCATTTCTTCTCAGAAAATGTTCACTTATCAAGGATTCGTTCTAGGTTTGCAACTAATGATTATTTCTATTATGATCTTGTTGCTTAGTCTGTTGACTAAAATCCAGTTGGTATCAGTTTATCACAGATGTACTGACACTAGTGTACATGTCAGCTGATAATTAACTCCAGCACAGAGATTTGAAATCATATTTAAACACTTTGTTACATAGTTTTTTGTCACCTGCCTCAGTTTCCTTCCTTAAAGGATGTTTATTTTTTTTTATTAATTGGTCATTATTCATGTTTTGGTCACGATTTGAAGCATGGACATACTGTATAGGTGTGGTGGTATATATATGATAGCATCAGCTGCCATACAGACAAATAAAAATAATAGATACTTAGAACAACTTTTTATTATGTAGCCTACAACACTGACTTGAACCAAGTTCAATCCACAGGTTTCTGTTTTTTGTAAACAACTTTGACGGCAAAACAAAGTTTAATTGCTATGAAAAAGGCACTTATGTAGTTCGTTCTTCTAAAATTTAGAAAAGGCTACATTTGGCTACATACGTCTGCCAGGTTTTCTGATCTCCTTGGTGATGAGTGCCCTCAGCTCGTTGTTGACCTTGGTCGTCTCTGTGTGAATGTGCTTCTTCAGAGCTGCAGGTGACAGGAAGCGGTGCGGTTGGTCCTCCACCAGGACCATCTCTGCTCCTCCCTCGCAGCCCGGCAGCAGCTCGCCCGCCAGGGCACGGCCGTTCTCCTCCTCGTCCGTGTGCCGGAGGTCCTGGGGGTCCTCGGCCGTGTGGTTCTCCTGGTGGTCTGCAGGCCCCGAGGGATGATCCACCTCCGAGTCCGAGGTCTCTGAGCCGTAGTGGTTCTGATTCAGGTGGTTGATGATCAGGTCCGGTTCAGGTGTGTCCTCATTCTCGTCCATGTCTGCAGGTTTAGAAAGAGATGGGGGAATTTATTCCTGCGTTCACATCATCTGACAATTTAAGACCGTTACACTGTAAATGATAGGTAAATAATAATAATAATAATAATAATGATAATAATAATAATAAAGTTTTTGTAGCTTGATCATTTTCTTAGAGACAAAGAATTCAACACAACTTTGTGTCTGCTGCTTCAATCATTAATCCCTTCTTTATTTAATCTGTGTCCCCTAACTTTTCACCACTATTAGCACTGTGAAGCAGTGTTTCAGGAGCGGTCCACAGGTGGCAGTACAGCGCCAAGAAATGGAGCAATGTGCCAACAAAGGCAGGAAAGAGGAAGTGCACATGGATGTAAACAATGCAAGATTTAAAATGTAAATAAATGGTACGTTTTGCAAATATTTTATGACAATAGAAATGCATTCTGCATGTTTGTTAGACCTCAACGATACACACAATGGGTTTTAGTTAGACACACTGAATGTAAACAGAAAATGTTTACAAAAAACTCCACAGGACACCTTTAAAGGCTTATTTTTAAAAAGGAAAAACCCATCAACATTTAAAAAAAAAATGTATATATATAATAAAATGTCTTTCCTACCAAACACTACCAAAGTTTTTTAATGCACTTGGCTTTTCAGAAAACCTTTAGGGACGTTACAGAGTAAGATTTTACAGCGTAGGCTGGTATTCCACTGCTGATATCACTGTGAAGAGCCTAATCCTGAGTGATTTAGAAGAAGTGTGTCAGCAGGTCTAGCTGCAATTCAAGTTAGAAAGAGTCAAAACTGAACAGTGATTGAAACAGTTTTACAGATCATTTTAGATAATAAGATGCACAATTATTATAGACTCTATAGAAATAGTGCATGTAGCTTCCAGGTCTAAAAAGTGAAACCAATCCGGAGTGCCTTAAACCTGCATTCTTTCTAATGGCCAGGAGGGGGAAACTCCACTGGTTGTACTTGATTTATTACCTCAGTAAACACTTTCCTAATGAGTTTATGGTCTCAATCGCTAGTTCCCTGTATTCTTCCATACAGCATTATGTTCAGTTTGTAAATTATGGTCCAGTAAAGAGTAAAATAGATGATAAAGCAGGGTGTGCTTAATCAGGACCACTATATGACACCAGACACAAAGCTTTAAAACAGTAGTCCACAAACCAATGGGTGACGCAATTGGGAATGCTAAATAAAACGGTAAATAAAATACATGTCTTATAGTCTCAACACAAATCTCACCTGCTGTTGGTCGAGGGCTGGCAGGGGGTGTTACTGGAGGGGTGTAGGCCCTGCCCAGACGCAGCAGAGGTGACATGCAGCGACGTCTCTTGGGGCCCCCACCCGGCATGTTGTTGCTGTCTCCCGGTCTCTTCCCCTTGTTCTGAGGGCCAGTCACGAACTCATCCGCCTCGTCGATCATCATGCCCTGAGAGAGGAGTGAGGGAGAAGGTCAATTCACATTTGTCTGTAACTTATAAAAGAGGATCAGGGTTAGGGTTGATATGAGTCGGTGGGACTTACCTTTTTGTCTAGTTTGAAGGGGTTGCCGAATGTGTGCAAGCGTTTTGGCTGCTCTGGGTCTGCGTCTCGAAGGGGCTGAGGAGCAGCTTTGAGGAAGTCTTGGTAGTTGCCCATCTGGGCTATTGGCACACTGTGAAGCTGGTCTGAACACGAGACAGGGAAATTCAGCAACACAAAGGGAGAATTAACGCCAGCTGAAAATCTTTTTTTGCTGACCTTCAGTAAGTGGTGGAAGTTTTTACCCTGACATTGACAGTTTTGGGTGTGGTTACAGGAATAAAAGAGCACACTTATGATGCAACCCAGCAGTGGGTGTGGGAAACAGACTTGCACAGTGACTTACCGGAGTCCTGCCCTCTAAGATTACAGACGCTGGTGTTGAGCAGGTTCCTCCTCATTCGGCTGAGCTGGTCCAGCAGATGGCTGCGGGGGATGTCATAGGGATTCCTAAAGCTCTGCGGCTTCAGGCCCTGGTGAGGACACAAAACAGACAGGACTGTAGAGTGAGGGATAGGGCTTTAAATATGGCCTTCCTTCAAGTCAGGAAAGATGGTCGTTTTCTGATGAAATACTGTCGTACTTTGGCCATAATAGAGTGGTTATACAGTGGATACAGTCTGAGAGAGATGGCAATTTTTCAATGCGGAGCCCTCAAGCACCCAAACAAACTACATAAAACATCTCAATAAACACCTCAGGAGGATTTTTGGATGGAAACCCAGGAAGGCAAACAAAGTCTGAGCAGAGAGTGAATGAGTAAAAGTGGATTTGAACAAGGAACTACTCTCATATTGAACACCAGAATCACAACTGTCCAAGTAAATGCAGTTCAGTACAGACAATGTTGATGTGTGTAATGATGACTGGATAATTCTCTCTTATAAAAGTTGAGAAAAATTTAGATTTTGTTGACGAAATGAAAATCCAACCGTACCTTGTTGAGCAGTGCCAGGTGAAAGCCCTGAAACTCTTTGGGGTTGAGCTCCATGGGCAGAGCTGGAGCCTCTCCTGTGAGACTCTGCAGCTGCTGGATGAAGTCCCTGCGCTGGGCCAGAGATATACCTCCCCCTCGCCAACGGACCTTGATGCCGGCCTCCGGTGGCAGCTTCTTACCAATCAAGGCAATCAGGCGGTCATACTCGATTTTTGACTGGAAAAGTGAGCAAGTTAGAAATATGAATGGGTGCATTCTGAATGCAGTTACATTTAGGCTCTCACTTGATGTGTAAGACAATATAAACAACACAAACTCCAAGGTTGGGTATCATTTTTTTAACCAAAGTTGATCATTTTTCCTGTATTTAATTTGCTGATTATAAACTTTTTTTTGCATCTAACAAAATAAAAAACTCTTCTCAAATGCTGTCAGAAAACTAGAAAATGAAGTAAAAAATTACCAAAGTTAAAACTGAATCTTAACATGCATTTTGTAACTTTTTTTTCCAATGCTTTTCAGTGGTTTAGTTATTGTCAACTAGCGCCATGAAAAAAGACCAAAACTAACATACATAAGTAAATCATCAATCACAAAAATGCTAACCTGTTGGCTGAGCTTCTTCAGGTAGGAGACTACGCTGTAGCTCAGGCCATACTCCATGTTGTCAGCCAGCAGGTTTGGTGCTCCCATGATTCTCAGTGCCTTCCTCAGGGACTGTGGAAAGAACACAGCAACACAATAAGACATGTGCAGCAGCTCTTAGTGTCTTCGCATTTCAATCAAATGAAAAATAAAGAGCTGAAGATTGATGCCAAATCCACTGACCCCAATGTAATATGGGGGCATGGTCTTCAGGTAGTTCTCAAAGGACTGCCGCCATTTGATGGTAGGCTTGAACTTGTGCACTTTGATCAAGTCGTCTGTAATAAGCAAGAAAAAGAAGAGAGGTAAGTATATACTGAAATATGATATTTATCTGCAACAAGTACTTAAAACAACAAAAAACAAATATACCAAAGCATCTTGTGATAAATTTATACAAGAGAGAAATTGCACATTTCACACTTTTTCAGGGATTCATTCAGTTTTCTCAAGCCAGTCCCCAAATCCTAATGAGTTTATTGACCTTACTAATGGCATATTATATTGACTCAGGCTAATGACACTCTTACTGTAATAGCACATATCACCACATTTATTTACAGGTGCTGAGGAATATGGAGGAAGTGCATGACACCAAACACAAAGAGCATAACATGACACAGAACAAAGGACTGATGCTGAGACTCCTCTTCACTATATGCCAAGAGTATTGATGTCACAGGAGCACATACAGTGACAGTAACAAAAAAAAAAAAAAAAAAGGGACGAAGGCCAAATGTGACACGAATCCATCAGTCTTACCCAGAAGTGGCAGAAGCACAGGGTAGTTGTAGGGCATCACAAACAGGTTGACACAGTTAAGAGCTGTGCTGGCCTTTAAGTAGCCAAACGGTTGGCCCAGGTCACTGTACTTGGCACTGTTACATACAAACACCTAAAAGACAAGAGAGAGAGAGAGAGAGAGAAATGAATATGTGGTGACATTAGATCTCTGCAACCAGAGAACAAAAACTAGGTTAAGGTTTGTTTTTGTTAACTGCTGATTCACTGGGATATAACCATCATGAAGACCTGTAGCCTGAGCCATGTTCTTACATTAATATCACTACCAGTGGGTAACCAATACATAAGTATGAACGCCCTCTTTAAAATGAAGACTGCACTTTCAACACTCCCTCTGTGATTTTTCAGCTAATGTTTTCACCTCAACTAACCTCTGTCACACATTCAATGCAGCAAAGTAGGACACGGCATATGACAGCTGTGCATTTCTTACTGTAACAGCAAGTAAGCGTTTCCATTTCTGCATATAACCCGGTTCATTTGTAGATCAACAGTATTGATAGATGGCAGAGAACAACAAGTCTCCAGGTTTACAGACTACAGACCCTGAGGTACTTAAGCCCAGCTGTCCTTTGAGCTACTGTTGTTGTAATGCTACTGTTCTAACATTAGCATGTTAGCATCCATTTTAACCTCAGATTTTCATATGCTGATGTTTAGCCTGTAACATTTTATCATCATTTCATCATGTTTTTAGCTTAGCTTGCTAATATTTAGTATGCACCATTTAACATGTTAGCATGTCACCATGTTTACAGTTCGTCACAGTTGCTCAGTCAGTCATTCTCGACACACAGCAAATACAGTGGAACATCTAATGTTGCTTTTACTACTTCCCTGTTAGCATCCAGCTGTGTGACAGAATGAAATCATTGTCAAACCACCAGGTGCAAATGTTAGTTCAGTTTCACAGTGTGTTGCGTTTGTGACGGTGCTGTACCTGCCAGCAGGTGTGCGGGGACTTTCTCTCCAAAATGTACTGTGTGAGAGGCGAAGGCTCCAGCTCATACTTGTCGAAGGGCACCTTGTCTATCACCATGGGCTCCGCGTCCAGACAGGAGAAACGAACATGGGGGTGGGCTGAGCGTGGGGGCTGGGAGAAGGAGAGAGTAATAAGTAAATAGAAATACTATTTTATTCCATGTTGCATCACATTAATATGTTGCACTGTAAAAGAAAGAAAAAACACAAAAAACAACTTTTCATCCTCTGTTTATACTGTGTATTCTGTTTACAGGGAACATATAGGCCACGTTCACACTGCAAGCCTTAGCTTAGCCATATCAGATTGCAGTGTGAACAGGTCACAGTCCTGAAGTTACCTGTGTGACGAAAACAGATCTAGAGTGACATAAAAGTCCCATGACTGTTCACACTGATGTCACACTGCAAACAAATTGGACCTGATCCTTGCTGTTTGAGTTTCCTGAATTATATCCTACATAACTGAACTGTATAACTGTTTTTAACTGTTATCAGGACATTAACAGGAGGGAATTCACATGGCAGAGCAGCAGCACAAGGCTAGATTGTCTGTAGTGCACTGAAACCATTTCCATGCGTTGTGCGTCGAGCATTTACTCGCATACAGTGAGATCCTGCCGATCCGAGCGGATACGCAGGCGGAGCGTCACTTCCTGTCTGAACAGACCTTTAGTCACTTGCTGCTACCTTCCTATCCTGTATCTTTATTGTTTTATAGTGCAATTCAATTGGCCTGTGTAATTCTGTTTTATTATCTTCACTACTTCCCCTTTTGCTCCATTATAATTGTAGGAGCTGCCTGACTTTTTATATTTAGTTTCCATGTAAACAAACAAATACACTTGTAATGCCAGTCTATTTTCCATTAGTGAATCTATATTTTATGCGGACTGGAATATTAGATTAACAGAAATAGATATAAAGAGTTTTATATAACTTAACCCTTAACATTAGGGTATTACAGTGTCAAATGTACATGGTTAAACCATACAAATGATTTCTGGTGCAATATTTCTGCTGATTCTTCCAAATGTTTCTTACCAGCGTTGGAGAGTTCTGATCCGGCCAGAAGGCCTCAGGGATGGGCCAGTGACCGATGGGGACGCCGGTTTTAGGGTTGGGTCGTACATAGATTAGCTTGTGACAACAGTGCCACGGCTGTACACTGGACTTCACTGCCTCAGCTGGAGCATCTAAAGAGGCACATACAGGAGAGAGGAAGCTGACTTCACAGGTAAAACAAGCATCAGCAGTTTAAGGTAAAGAAGGTTAAAGACAAGAACGTGCTTGTGAGGTATGAAAACACAACAAAATGATTTCCATAAACTGTAAAAGTGTGTAGGCAGTTCAAATATGAAGGTGACATCCACCAGCTGTTTGTGAACAGTAAAGAAAAGCTCAGAGAGGATTAAAAAGCAGTGAGTGGGAGAAAGCAAAGAGATTCTCTACTTATCAAACAGATGCAGTGCAGCAGTTGACAAAAAGATCCTTTAGAAACAGAGTCAAGAAGAAATGACAAACAAATGTGTCTCTTACCCTCTAGAGGAGGGGGGTCAGGCCCAGTCTTCTCAAAGTTTATCACCACTCCACTCTGGATTTTCTGCACTAGAGACTCCAGACACTGATTCAACATACGCTGAGAGAACACGCTGTAGGATCGTCCTGCAAAACACACACACACACACACACACATTATATATATATATACACATAGACCTGAAAATGTAAATAAATTCACAATCATGCTCCAGAGTTGGAGTTTGTGGATTTTAACTGAATATGAATGAAGTGTTGAATCCATTTATTTTACGCTGAATCCCATCAAATCTATTTAGGTTTTTGGGTTTTATTTAGGCTTTTTCAGCATTAAGGCTGGGTTAATTCATTTTTATGGCCACTAGGGGGCAGTGGAAAAAGCCAAAGTTGTGAGTTGTTCTAGCAAATGTCTTAGTGTGTTAACACATCAGACTTGATGAAACATCATCATTCAGCCGGAATCGCACTTCTGGTTACCTGATGAATTTAAGTCCAACATTCACTCTGTTTTAAGCTCCACCAGAACCTGAGAAAAATATCTGTCTCTTTAGCTGCTCAGTGCTCACTAACTTTATCTGTCTGCAGTGTGGTGCTGAGCAGGTAGTGTTCAGTGGGCTTATCAGAGCTTGTTTGCTAAAAACAGCTGCCTGCTCTTGCTGGAATGGGGTTAAGGCTGAATCACAAAGTAAATGAGCCATAAAACTAAATACTGAGCTAAAGGAGGCTGGAAGGCTCTGTGCAGCTGAGGGGAACTACAAAAATGGGTGATAATCCTCTGTAGGTTTGTCACAATGAGAGACCACTTCCACGTTTCATGTAGTCGGAGTAAGTTTGACCCAGAGTAAAAGTGGCAATCTTGAAGATTTTCACTTAATTAAATGTCAAGACAGAATGTTTTGACAGAATTGGATTAGTCTGAAATATGTCAGGGAGTAATGGAAGTAGCGGAGCAGCCACAGAAAGTTATTAGATGAAGAGCTGCAGGAGACAGGCTGCACACCTCCAACTTACAGCCAGGTACCCAAGGTTACTTTCACTGCTGCTGTTCACGGACTGGAAAATCAGACCACTGTTGCTCAACGGATGATTGAAAAAGGCCAGTTATTGACTGACTTCTTTATTAAAATGACAATGTTTATTTTACTGCCCCCATAATTCTTTGACTTTTGGTATTAAATCACATTTGCTGTTACCACCAGCAGCTACAGGTGTCGCCAAATCAACCAGGACTGAAATCTTAAGGATTGCCACTTTAATACAGCGTTTATTAGTGCTGCTTTAAATAACAGAAGTTATAAATATTTTTTAAATACAACAAAAACTAAAAGTTTTGAAAGACTACATAAAGATAATATATTCTCCATTTAGTAGTACTGGCTAAAAAGATACAACTTCCTGTTTGACATTTTCAGTTGAATGATACAATATCAGTTCTGAATATCAGTGTATGTATCTGGTGTGTGTGAACCTCAGGAGTATCAAATAGACCCAAAATTAATCAAATCAGGGCTTCCTAAATTAACCACCTGAATTTTTTGAATGTTGCTTTTCTTGTGAGGGAAGATAAAAGATTTGAGACTTTTACCAACTTAAAACCTGATCCACAATGGTGGCAACTCATGAATTTACCCATTCTGAAAAATACTCGACAATACTACGATAATAGGAAATCTATATAATTATGTATATAACAGATAAATTAGCTGTTCCTAAAAATAATTTCTTATTTTTTTACATTTGAAGAGTCCAAACTGATCTTTGTTTTTGTTCTATTAACATGTGATGTGAGGTTTTGTTAGGTCAGAGTATTATTAAAATCATCCATCCACACCTTGGCCTTTCCTATCAGGTGTGCATAAACTACAGGTTATCAACTTCTTTTTAAAATACAAAAAATGTTAAATTATCAGTTATCTTAACAGTATCGGCCACGAGATGCAGGTAATTATTGGCTGAAAAACTAAAATCCATATTGTGCATGCCTAAATATTCCTGGGTAACGTGATACTGTTTTATTATTTAATATTAGAGTATTCTTAGTTAAATTGAAAACGCAGCAGTTCAAGACTTATGGGTGCAGTGCAATTTCAAGTGCTCTCTACTATAACACTGTACTCATCTTTATGGGGCCGTATCAGTCCTTTACACTTACTAGATATTTATTCAAAAAGGGTATATTTGCATGAAATTCTGCTCTAAAGCTCCAAACCAGCTTTAGTCTATCTGTCGCAGCATCAGTCACAGGCCAGCGGAGGTAACATTAATCAGACACACTGTTTAACAAAGCTACAACTGATTAGTCTAATTCAGCCTTCTGGCCATTTACTGCCTCCAACTTCACCTCTAATGACCTTGTTATGCACCCATTCACTCGCTCATTTCAATAGGCCGTGGCTTTGTGTCAGGTCTGCCATCAGCAGTAATGGACAGGCAGCGTGTACTGTAGTCCGTCACTGACAATGGAGCTGTGTCATGGTCTGCATTCAGCACCACTGACTGCTACACAGAGCTTTGGTGTGCTCTGCTCTGTCTCTCTCTATGTGTGTGTTAATCTTAACCTGCCGTCAGCATCATTCTAGTCTGTTCCTCCTGCCAGCTGCTTCCACAACTAGACAGCATGAGGACTGGAGACAGGAGGGATAAAAGTCTACTTCTATAAGTGGATGTAGGCAGCAAGGGTTTGGCTTATTCTACAGCCGGGGGGGTTGGAGAGGGTTACAGATCGAAATCATTGGCCTGAAAGTATCTTGATGGGCCTGTGAGTGGGGGGAAAGAAAGTTCCAATTCTGGACCAGGTGGGAAAATCTGGCCTTCCTAACCATAATCAACAATTACTCCTGAAGTGCACTTGAGCCAAGCTCTTAACCCCTCCACAGCATACTCCAACAGGCTTGCTCAGTGGTTAAAACAAGAGTGTACTGTGTTTGTACTGGGTTGTTCGGCTCCCACTGGCAAACCTGTAAACACGAGTAACTCTGGATCTTGAGTAAGGCAGTGCTGAGACAGAGCTCGGGGCTGTCCCTCGCTGGACTGAAAAACAGCTGTGAAGGCAAACTTTCTCTCCATCACTCCGTTTTTTTTCCCCTCAAAAGAAAACACCCCACACCCATTATTCTGCTCTTTTTTTGTATTGACAGGGATGATTCATCGGCTGTGCGGCAGAATGCATTTAACAAATAGCTATTTTGATCTGATGTTATAAATACTTTGAGCTTGTCCTGGCATGTTCCACCGGGCTCCGCTGCAGAAATTAGGCTCATGTCCCTCCCATGAGGAATGATGTTTTTTTCCAAAATAAGGTTATAATGACATCCATTTACAAATAGTTGGCTGTACAAAAATACATTATGACACTTTGTTAACAACAACAAGTAACTAAAAGCCCCTACAAGGTGGGTTTCCACTGCCTCATTTCATTGATTTCAAGGGGAATCCAACTGAATCCGACCTGGTGGCAGGCATTAAGAATAACTATATAGAAACAGCCAATCTTCTAACTAGTGGTCTTGTTTGTTTATAGAGGCAATTTTATATACACATAATATTCTGGTGTGTGGAAGAATTTGAACACTTGTTGAACTGCGATGTCTTTACATTAATCAGCTGAAAAAAGAAGGTAAGAATGTCTGTCATTTTTACTGTTATCCCTCTTTTGGTCATGATAACCTAAACATTATCAATAACCTTTAAAGGCTGCGGGCACAATTTAAAACTAAATTTTAATCACGTGATTTAGATTTCT
>NW_023340095.1:20445837-20452955 GCF_004916995.1 Morone saxatilis | reverse complement strand
AATTTCTGGTTTGCACTATTGAATTCAAATGTATAAATATCAAATGTATGGGTTACATGCTGGATCTGGTTTCAGTCCATTTGCTTTGTATTGAAAGCCTATGCAGCCTGTGCATATTAGCATTGATGATACAATAACAAAAAATCCTCACAAAATTAACTGGAGCAATTAAGAGTCTAAATGTTCCTCCTTGTTTTGAGACACTAAGTGATAGACTCAAAGAATGCTCAGGATAATTCAGTCATGGTTCTGCTTTTCACTTACTTCACTACTTATTTACTTTATTCCCAGTATTTCCATTATGAAACCTAATAGCATCCTTAAGTAAACCATCCCTGTTAAATATCCTCATCTTCCTCAACTCCCTTTTATAACACAGGTTTTCTGTCAAATATTTGAAGCATAACTCAAGATAACCATTTGATATTTTCTGAGACTTGGCAAAGCTCCTCATGATGAGTAAACTGGCCTTCATGTGTAAAACATTTGGAGTGCCCATTTAGGCGATGCGCTCTACAAAACACACACTATACTTTAACCAAACACCAGCTTGTACTGTCCGCCTACCTCCTGTGACCTCACACATGGGAGTGATGGGAGAATCGTCAGGTGGGACACCGCCGAGGGGTTCGGGCTCCACCGAA
Source organism: Morone saxatilis (assembly GCF_004916995.1). NCBI lineage: Eukaryota > Metazoa > Chordata > Actinopteri > Moronidae > Morone > Morone saxatilis. The sequence continues at coordinate 20,452,311 of NW_023340095.1, read as the reverse complement.
GCGTTGCCTGGGATTCGCAGTACCAGAGCGAACAGACGCTGGTCCCAGCGGAAGGGCTCCTTGGTCAGCTCGCTACCCGGCAGCGGGGTGGTCAGAGGCAGATGGAGCTGGACGGTGGAGGAGAGAAATAATGAGTAATGACAAAATAACCCATGGATCATAACAACAGACATGATATACATGTACACCAACAGACGGCAGGAATGAGTTGGTAGAGATTTTGCTACACTGTTAATACAGAGGTGGCAGCTCTCCCATTAATATCACTGTTGGATGTTTTATGGGAATATTGATAAAGTGCCTTCATATAATTCGCTGCCTTATCCAAAAAAAGATAATCACATCCTGAACATATTCCCATTACAAGATAAAATAATATATCGCCCACCCTAATCTGGGTTGTCATAAGGTATACAACAATGTTGGTAATTAAACAATAATAACTTCATTTACGCAGACACCTGCTGGTAACTGAGGTGCTTATCTCCATCATACTGCTCCGCAAATGCAGATTCTCATTTTTCCCCCATACATTTTCTTTTCAGACATTTCTTAGGCGGCCAATACTTTTAAATAACTGTCACATGAGCTGCAATTAAAGTCAAACTTCCTCACCAAACTTCACTTGGTAATTTGTGCCCAGTCTGAACAAGCACAAGCCTGGAATTATCACAGAAGCCATAAATTAGACTGCGGCTGCAAAATCAGGGATTTAATTGTATGCGCTTTAACTCCAAGAGTTTTGCTTTTCAAGCTACAAAACTGACTACATGGCTTAATAGAGTCCTCTCTGTCTCATCGGGAGTAGCAGCACAAATATTCAATGACGATGACAGACATGACAACTTATGATGAGCTTTTCACACTCTTTTCATTAAATGCCAAAAATTCATTGGCTCTTAAATGGGAATATTTTCTGGTTTTCTTGGTCTTTTCTGATAGTATATTGACCATATTTTGGTTTTTGACCATCACATAAACCGAGCAACTTGAATGTGTCAACCTGGGCTTTGGGAAGTTGTGAAGGGCATTTTCTTTTGATTATCTTACACTTTAAACATTGATCACTTAATTAAGATAAGAATTAATTGCTAATAAGTTAGTGGTGGCTTACAGACAGGTGTGATATGATGCTGTGAGTGGACAATACGGTCGGTCTGTTTTGCTTTACTTAGTCATGGGATGATTCGAACTGTAACTAATAAAAAAATACTTTGAAATAGCCGTTCTGTGAATTTCACTTTAGCCTGCACAGTGACAGATAATAGGGCGATAATAGGATAATAGATGCTTGTGCTAAAGTGAACTTCATCATGGTGTGGTCGTGTGATCAGACAGGCTCCTGAGAGTTGTGGTCCAAACCGAGCAGGAAACACTCCTGATTGGACTTTTTGGCTGACCTCATCTTGGACTCCGCTGCTGCTGGTCAACTTGTTGCCGTCGCTGATGGCGATTATGATGGCAGGCTCGAGGAAAAAGGGATTCCTTCCCTGCAGAGAGAGATAACAAAAGAGACATTCGACAAATCACGATTACTTAAAAAAGTAAACCTCAAGAACAGACAAAAGCAACGTGTTGGACTAAAAAGAGCTAGGTGCATTTACAGAAGCCAAGAGCAAAATTCATATTGGAATTTAGCAGCTGTGTATTTATAGCATAAATGAGAACAGATAACATATCATTATATAGATAACTTACAGGGGATCTATTTTAAGGGAGTGGGTGTGTGAAAGAGAGGACATTAACTCAAGGGAATAATAAAACAATAAGAGTACAGTCTTTAATACAGAGTAAAGAGTACTAAAGACCAGTATGTGTTCATTCTATCCACCACAGTACATTACCTGAGGATCTATGTGAAACCTCTTTTCTGCTAGAACCCACAATATTTCATGACACCACCAGCACACCACACTGATAAAATGAAACTGGAGCAGCGCTGCATTTATCACTATGCATCAGCGCTGTGGGACCTGCACGGAGACCACTGAATAACTTGGCGAGTTAAAAGTGTAAAAACCCCAACGCGGCCCGACAAGTCCTGTCAGCAAACCGTCAGCACGCCGGACCTCACTGCAGAGTCGTACAGAGACTTCATGAAGGCCGTCCTGTTCTGACAGAGGGGCAATTATTAATGGATGTGGACGCGCTCAGTGTGGACCTGTAGGCTGCGGGTTTCTGCTGAATGATGGTTCTATCCACTTTCACAAACAAAGTAAACAGAGCACCAAGATCCACTGTACTGTGGGTATCCATGACAACCTGGCCTTTTTTAATGCCATCCCACCAAAATTCCTCTCATGATATCAAACACTTTCTTAGCATGCTAATGAGCTGCTGATGAGGCCAACTTGCCAGATGAGTGATGATTTTATCCGTGTCACATCAGCTCACTTTGCTTTTACTGTTGCTATGCAATTAGGTGCTGCCAGAGCTATTGAAATGTGATTTTTGAACATCACAGCAGTCCTTACTGACGACAGCTGTGCTCCTGTATCTCCAGTACAGCCTGACAGGTCAGTGAATCGTTAGTAGAGCTGAAACAATCAAGTCAATTAATCTGTTAATCAATAAAAAAAAAAATGATCACCATCTATTTTCATTAAAAAAAAGTCAATTTTTTAGCAAATGCCAAACATTGGCTGGTTCCAACTATTTGGATTTGTTTCTTTTTTTGTCTTATGTGATAAACTGAATACCTTTTAGACTTTAGACACAAAACAAGCCATTTGGTGGCAACATCTTGGACATAAGGATTTGGGATTTTTCAGTATTTTCCAACATGTTACAGACTGAATAATTAAATGAGAAATAGTCAACACATAAATCTATACACATAGTAATCAGTAACTGCAGCCCCAGTCATCTGTAGCTGACTTCATAAACAGGTCGTCTTTGCAGTCAGCTACAGCCAAGTCCATCTGAAACTGCAGGATCTCTGGTCTGCTGACACAATGCCAGACTGATGGAGGTCCATTATTGCTCTGTTTATCACCCCTGCTGACATGTTAACTTATAACCAAACATCACCAGTCATATCATTTCCTCACTCTCATCCTTTCCTGTCCTCCCTTTCCTCTGCCCTCTCATTGCTCTCTTAATGAAACTGTGATCAGTGTCAGGATTACCCGCTGCCTGGCTCCCTCTCTACCTCCATACTCCACTCCATCTCCCAGGGGAGAGTCATCTCAGATGCCTGGCAACCTGGAGGGCTCTTTGTTACTGTAGAGAGAAGCACTCCAGGGCAATATTAACTCCCCCACAGCCTTACTCCCCTTTGTCTTCTCCCTCTCTAGCTTTCTACCCCACTGAACGTCCTGTATCGTGAGCACTTAGGAACACGAGGATGAAAAATCAAAGTCGACTTTTCTTTATGAATTAAATTGGAAAGAAAAGAGGACGATATTGAGTTATTATACGGGACGCTTCAAACACAAAGACAGGCGAGCACTAGCTGCATCACTTTGGCTTTGATTTACAGCTGCTGAAGCAAACTGACACAGATTAATACAGACAAAGAGTAGTCATCAGAGTGCTGATGAAACCTCTGTCACTTTTGACTGCTCAGAGAAAAGAGCTGCCCCTCAGAAAGGTTTGAGATAATTTTGTCCAGGAAATTAGGTTTATCGCCAACACCTGCACCCAATGTCCTGCTTTAATCAAATGAGTCCGGGTACTGATAAAAGACAGTGTGTATACAGGGTTTCCCCAATATCAACGTTAGTACAAATGTGACTTGTGAAACATTATTTTTATGTTGCACTAAGCCCACTTGTTCCACTTCCCTTGAAAATTATTTCCAGTAAACTGCTTAACTTCGCTTAAAAGGAAACAAGAAAAGTAACAAAATAAAATACGACAACAGAAATTCGCTTACAAAATAGATGTGATTGCCATGGGAGTTTCTCAAGTTTGGTCTTTTTAAATAAAAATCAGTAATAAAAATAACCGTTAGTTGCAGCCCTTTACCACAGTGATTATACCACTCCTTTTGAAAATAATACATAATAAGCTAAAGTAATTACAACATTGGTTATGATGTCAAAGTTTCTTTGGGCATAGAAGGGAGGGTGACTTTTATTCTGAAACTGACCTGCTGTCAGTTCTGAAAAGGCAGAGGACAGAACTGGTCATTAAACTGTCAACCTGTCATTAGAGGTCACAGGTGACCGGTGCAGGACACAGTAACTTTGACCTCAGCGTGTGCTGTTTGTGTTCACAGGCATGTGTCTGTTCTGCCAGCCTGACAGTGTGGCTGGCATTTGACATTCAAACTCCCCGAGTGTGTCTGCCATGCATTATGTATACTGTATGTATGCATTACCCTAGATGGTAGGGATCTTCCATTTGTTGCTCAGGAAATTCTAGTTGAACATTTGCTAATGCTCCTACTCTCCCGACTTACCTCCACACTGGGAAACAGGCGTCCAGATTCTATATCAACCACAAGCAGACCAAAGTGGGTATGGACCAGACTTTAGAGCTTCTACTAATAATAACTATTCTGTTCCCCAGGCAGAAAACTGCATCTCCTTTCCAGACACTGGATAAAAGACAAGGAAATCTTATAGGGTGTGATGTGACACATCTCCTGTGAGCCATTTTCTGTTGTAAGACTAAATCGGGAGTCATTTTGTGTTACACTACACGGTAAGTAGCATGATGAAAGAAGACTTGGTTATCTGTTGCAGAGAAGTAATTAGGCTGATGGAGTAACAATCTAAAGTGGTACACACAACCTCACAATTTCATACTGCCTCTAACATGGCTTTACTTTTAACAACTACCTCTCTAAAAGACCACAGAGACTTGAACTGGTGATGTCATTAGGCGGCACTTTTTGGAATAGGGCCTGTAATATTGAATTAGTTACAGACTTTGTGGGCTCACAGAATATCTGTTTGCCATATTCAGTCCCAATTAATTTTATGTGAATTCAGGCTTCCAGCTGTGAATCAGGCCGTTGAGCTGGAGGAGAGACTTCTTTCAGGTTCACAAATTAAAACGGAGTTGTGCAACACAATGGAAATCCAACATCTACGAGCTTGCAGTCTCACATCGTGAAGCCTTTTGTTGAATATCCTAACATTCATGGTCTTGGAAACAGAATATTTAAATAACTTTCCTTTAAGGTAAATCACTATATTTGCTGGTGAAAAACTTTACAAATCGCAGCATCATTAACGCAATAAAAATTTCATTAAAAAGTGTATCTTTTAGTCGTCTGGCAAGCAAGAAACTAAACTTAAAAAAAAAAAAAAACAGCCCAGCAATACATCATACCTTAATGAAGGCTGTACTGTTGGTTTTATTGAAAGCCGTTTCAGAGAAGTGTTGATTCACCTTTGTGGTAATTTCAGAAGCGTCACTCTTACTGTAGAAGTGTTTAACATATTTTGTCCTCAACGTTTATGTCAAGGAGGGTAGACTAAATATTCCAAACACATCTCAGGCTAATGCAATACAATTCAACAGCATCTCAAACGTGACCGTTAAGTTGAAATAACACCCCTCTAAAACAGTTTCAACAAAACATTATAACCCTTCTAAAAAGGCAGGATTTAAAGCAGAACTCTTATATAAGAGTACATTAGTTTTAGGTAAGTGTATGTAATAAAATACCAATTTTGGGTACATAGCTGTGCAGACTTCATTAACTATTTATCCTCCTAAGGCTGAAAGAGCTCCTCAAATTTTAAATACATCGTGCACTCGTAGGGTTTAATGTTTAAAGCTCATTTAAAACTCAAATCTCTACTCATCTGAAAATATTAGCATGATTTAAAGCACAGTGGCAGTATGTGACACAAGGTCACCAGATCAATGTGAAATCAATAAAAGGTTGCCGAGGTTAAAAAATAAAGTTGCTCCTGTCTTCTTACTTTGTTGCCGTTATGTTTGTGTCACGAGCACATGACTGAAAGTGTGTGGGGTCACAGTATGCAGGTGGTTGATGCTTGTAAGACTGGGGATAGGGGAAGGGAGCGGGTGAAGGGGGGTGTGTGGGGAGGGCATATAGCACCTTGTCATAACACTTAATAAACCTGATTTCTTCTCTGCCTCTTCAGTGCTACATACCTGTCCATAGTTGTCTATCCCAGTCACTAATCTATTGAGATTGAGTAAATCAAAAGCGGTCCTCAAGGACTGGCCAATAGTTGTGAGTCCGGTTGCTTGGAGGTTCCTCAACTCTGTCATGAATGTGGCATGGCTCTCTTTCCATCCAGCCTTTAAAAACAAAAACAACAACAACAAAACATTTGGTTAATAACGCACATAAAGATATGGTAACTGCCCCCACTGTTGTGACCACCAGACAACTTCTACACAAGTCATTGGTTAACTTGGATGTTTTATTATGACTCTTAACTGATTGACATAATATATATGTGTGTGTATATATATATGTGTGTGTGTATATATATATATATATATATATGTATATGTGTGTATATGTATATATATATGTGTATA
>NW_023340095.1:20418401-20445737 GCF_004916995.1 Morone saxatilis | reverse complement strand
ACTCCCCCTCCTCCCCCCCAGATATCACCTCGCTGTATAAATAACACCCAGAGTTCCTTGCTGCTCACATTGAAACAAAATGTCGGCCATGTTTTAAAAGGGGTATGAAAGCTCCTCCTGAAGATTTTCTCTACACAATTGATGTAGTGATCACAACGTGGTGGAGCGATGGAGGGACAGTCAATCTGCGCAATGTAAAGCCGGACATGACCCGAAAACAAACTCTACCTTTATCCCGAACGGAACGTCTTCAAAATTTACCAACATATACCGGTCCCCTCGGCTCGCCGGATCTCTCCCTCTGAGCTGTGGAAATAGTAGAGAATTATTTACGGTTATCGAGAGATCAGGTTTGACAGGCGAGCTTGCAACAGTACAATGATGATCTGAACCGCAATCCCGCTCGGGATCTCCCAATATGAATGTGTCCCGTGGTTACAGTACCTTCATAAAAGTCTCAACAGCGCCTTTTGCTATGTCCAGATAGGTAGTGCCCAGATGGGTGCGCTGGTTCATTGAAGCGGACGTGTCTATCAGAAAAAGTAAAACGGGCATTGTGATGGTAATGACACGTTCTGCATGGACTTGGTGTCAGTACAACCGGCCAAAACGCAAAAAAAATCTTTTGTTCTCCTGCCGCCTGTATCACCTCTCAGCTAGCTAGCTAGCTGGCTAACTGCCTGTCTCACACATTCTTTCAAAAAAGTGTAAGAATAGTGAGTGTAGAAGCCCTTTCCGGGCGGACTAGACTAAAAACCTCAAACCCTAGGGGCAGGTTATTGATTCACGAGGGATTTTGATAATTTTTACAATATTTTGCAAATATTCCTAAGTTTCATAGTAACAAAGTTCCCCCTCATAGTGAGTCCCTGCTTCTCCCTACTCTGAATGCGCTGTCTCTTCTGCACCGCTTTTAACCGAAGCCTCGCTCTTCGCCCCGCCCCCCGAGCGGTCCTTCAGCGTCACATGTGCGCTTGCTCGCCCCCCATTGGCTGTCTGAAGACCCTCATTACAATATCCAAATTAGGCCAAAGCGGAGCGGCTCGTGCGCATGCTTGCTTGCCGTAGAGGCAGGAATGCGAGGAAAATATTCTGTACATGCAATATGTGTTCAAGAATCAAACATATGTGTGGCGACGCGCTGCTTACCCCCCCCCCCCGGAGCGTTTTCATTGAGTTGTTTCGAGCACATGTTATTTAGGACCGGGTCGTTGTCTGCCCTCACAGCTGATTACATAATCAACATTTACTTCATCCTATGCACGGGCGTGGGCTACTGTGAAAGACAACCCCTGAAGACCGGAGAGACCAAACTGAAGGCAAAGATGGACCGTATGAGACAAAAAGCAGTGAAATCCTCACGCAAAAAGGCACACAGGGCACACAGAAACTATTCGCTGACAGTATGGCACTTGGTTTTCATGTGATGACCAAATAAAGACAGCCCTCTCTGAGAAACGATCTGAAGGAAGACAGGTTTAGCGAATAGTCGCTGCAAGGGATTGACATGCGCGCACACGCACTCACACACCCTGCAGCTCTAAAATGGCTATACTTTGTCTGTCTTTCCCATTTGTGCAATAAGCTACACACTTGGCTAAAAAGAATACATGACAACTGTGTTATTCTGATAACAAGTGCGATTTTTTAAAGTAGTAGAAGCAGACTTCTGTTGTTGCTTCCTGTCAGTTTGGGGGTTACACAAACATGTTAATGTGTGACATAATACTGTGTGTCTCAACGAATTGACCACACACTTGAGCATTATTTCAACTGATCTCCGACACACATCATCCTGGTTGATTTTGAGGATCCGCTCTTAATGCCACATGACACTCAGCCCAACGTGTTCCATTGTGCAATACAATTTACATAATGTGGCTCCTTGGAAAACATCATCACTTCCGCAAAAATAAGAGGAAACCATCCGGTGGCAAGCGATAGCACAGAGGAGGAAGGTCTATTGCCTCTTGTTTGACAGAGTTCACTGGAGCAACACACACACACACACACACACACACACACGCAGACACACACACACACAACAGTTCATTTTCCGGTGTGTCACTGACACGTTTTTCAGAATAAAACTATTTATGTGGCCGGTGTAAGGGGATCTAGTGGGCAACATTGGATTTACATATTGTTTATACTCAGTGTTAACCAATTGATTAAAAGTAAAAAGTAAAACAACCACTTATCCACATTTTACCAGAACTAATACTGTACTGTCTTTACTCCGCATTTGAAAGTGTGTATTGGTTGCATATTAAGATTTTACATACAAAACATGATTATCTTATGATAAGTGATACATTCATATAGGTCAAACTACCCAACAACTTGTAAAGTTGTCATAGCTATTAAAATGCTGCCTACATGTTAATGCTTCGATAGAGATAATCTAGTAATATAAATAGCAAATAACCCTCTCAAACGGGTAAATCTGTATAATAAGTACTTCAGTAGGCTTAGAGCAAGTATTTTCTGATGATAATACGTCTTTACATAATCAGTAAAAATCTAAGTTTGTAATTTAAATTGGAATGCAAGACTTTAACTTGTATTGGAGTATTTTTTACATTGTAGTATTACTTGTATATACTTGTGTACTTGTATTGAATTAAAGACTTCAAGATATCCACTACAAGTATTTGTTATTATTTTGACTTAGTGTGCAAAAAATGATATTTTTTTTCAATTTGGACTTGTTTTATTTGTTTACAAATGTTACAAAAGTAACATTTCTATAGTTTTTCCAGTCTAATACTATCTTTTATCCTACATTCTGGTATTGTTGCACCAAAAATGACTTACAAAAGTCATATAGACTTACTTTTACTTACCTTACAAGTTTTAGACCCTTATTCTGAAATCCAGACAAAATGTGACCGGAAATAATTGTTTTGTGTTTCACGACTTTTTGTAAACACCCTTAAAGAGGGTTAGAGGAGTCATCAGGTTGTCTTATGATGAGTCACATTGCTATGTTTGCTGTCAGCACTTAAACAGCATAAAATATAATATGCATTAACTATTTGTTTCACCGGGATTATACTTTATTCGGATCAAAAACGTTACCAAAACACATGATCGTCAGTAAAGGGGTTTATTATGTAAATCATAACCGGAAGTGTGATGTTTTGTTGTCAAAGAGTGTTGATTACTGTCTTAGTCCGTCAGTGAAATTGTGAAGCTGCCGAGAGTAACCTAAAAAGATCTGTTGTCAAAATAAAAGCACCTAACATTAGAGCCTGCATGTTGTATTCATTATTTAATACAGGAAGTTGGGGACTGTACAGGTTATCAGTCATATAGCTGCTACTCCGTTGAATTTGGTGTCAATCCACCATCAACACTTAATATAGTACAAATGCAGAGACTAGTACAGTAATGATGAAATGTTCATGGTCTGAGTTCTTTCATTACATTATCAAGTGAGAAAGTTCTCATTGTGTTGTTTGAATTAAGACTCCTGAGTGAATCAGTGAGTTCTGTTTTGATAAAATAAACTTGTAATGACATAGCTGTGAGTTTCCATTATGATGCAGTTACAAGAGTTTTGTAAATCATATGTGTTTCTCACTTTAATAACATCACATAATAAGATATGAATTTAGTGTCCTGATAATCAGAGTTTCTAATAAGTCATCATATCAGGTCAGCAGTTATAAATAGCAAGTCCTTACTAAAAAAGTAGTGACTATATTAGTTAGAAATGTTATTAAAGTAATTAACAATGGTGCTACAGGCTTTTTACTTTCAGTCATCTGCAATTATAAGTGTTTGCATCATTTCCGCAGCATCCCATCATGTCTGCAGTTGTAAATGTTGAAAAACTGTTAATAAATGGATTAGGGCCCAGACGTCCTGCAGCCTTTTCCAGATGTCAAGAGGGCTCTTCCTCATGAAGTAAAGAGCTAAAAAGTCAAAGTAAGTGTCATTCTGGAGGATTCTCCACAACCTGGTCACCCTGTCATCAGGGTTGTATCCTCTTGGGCTTAGAGACTACAAATACAACAGGAAGCATGAGTTACAAACAGGGTGGAGTTTAGAGGAAACTAGATTGGGAGGGTCTAATGAAAACTAGCATGTTGCATTATGGGAAATGTAGGATCCGGTGTTTGCGGCCTGTTCAGCTGTATGAGTAGACCACTAACCATTCCTATTTTTTTTATGTGTGTCTCCCAATAGATAAAGGTCCTTAATAGATATAAACGAGTCCTCCAACATTATGGAAGTGCAATCCCAAATCACTGGACTGCCTTTTTTAATAAAGCCATTAATTGCAGCTTATAAACCCTTAACAGAGGGTGTTTTATTAAAAACTGGTACCAACATGATCATTTTATTAACAAGCTGCTATTTAATGACAGTTAGGATGGTACTGCATCACGCTTTTTAAATGTTATAGCTAGAACATGCTCTGTCCCACCATTGTATGCTGAAAGCTAAGGTGGTGGTGGGGTTTCAAAGGGGACGCATTTATTTTGAAACTATAACAGCAGAAAAGCGACAGGAAGTCTTATTTTGTTGAGAGGAAATGCTCGGTGTGTGACTGTGTGCGGGTGTGTGTTGTCAGCTGACTGGCAGTGTCTCTGGCAGCCGTCACAACACCGTGTACTACCTGCTGACAGCTAGCTAGCAGCTGCTCTTATCCGAGGCTCCGCTGTCGGACCGGGGAGGGTAATGTTTCCCGGAGCCAGAACCGGAGACGGAGGTTTGTGCACCACCAACCCATGGCGGCCGAAATTCAGCCCCAACCGCAGGCTCGGAAGCCATGTCTGCTGAGCAAAATCGAGGCTTTCCAAGATGTTGTGAGCACGGCGGTCATCATCCCCAAGGAAGACGGCGTGATCAGCGTGTCTGAGGACAGGTAATCTATCACTTAGACCACAAACTGAGCCCCAAATCCCAATCTATACCCGTAAAGCTGCCCTGTTCTCCAGCAGCAGTGCCCCCGCTCCTGTCGGTCATTGATCGAGCTCATGCACGGTTAAGTTATGTTATGTAGAAACGGCCCACCGGTTTATGGCTATAGGAGAAAACATCCCCAAACATTTCAGGTGTCAGCTGACAGTCATTTGAGCGAATTACATGCTGGTTAGCTACAGTATGCTCTGTGATATAGCTGGTATATTTGCTTACCATTGACCATGTAATTGAACGTCAATAAACATGTATTTTAGCAGCTGGGATCGTGTTTGATGGTGGCTAACGTCAGATATCTAGGCACCAACAATAAACACATTCAGAACAAACACAGGGTCTTCTCTGTGCAGTTTGGGCTGATGGTGTGTTCGGTCTTATGCCAGTGAGAGTTAATGTTTTTTTCCTTTCAGAACGAGTTTCTCAACATTGGGGTCTGGACCCCAAACGGGGCCACCAGTTAGAGTACTTTCTCTCCTCACTCAGCCAGTTTTACACTTGCCTGGGGGCTCTGTGTGTGTGTGTGTGTCCAATGTATTTATTGACACCTGCAAGTACCTGAGGGTGGGTGTGATCCTCTGCATGTTCAAAGGTTGTATGTTCTGTAATCCTTGTGTTAACTCACCTACTGTGTGCATTGTATCTAGGTTTTTCTGTGTATTATTATCACAGTCCTGCATGGCTGTCCCCTGTAACATTTCAGTGAGGGGTCTTCTCATAAAAAAGGCATTAAAAAAGGTTGAACTAACCAGAAGGTAGTACATCTTCTGAGCTGTGTACAAGGCGGGAAAATGAGTCTCTAAAGCAGGGTCTTTAGTTTAAGAATCTTAATGATTGAGTACACTTGAATCTGTAGGATCATTTTATCACTTAAACTTCACCTACCAGTAAATATCACTCCTAATGGGAACAGTGATGGACTGAATAATCCCTGTTGGGTCAGGTGTTGGCCTTGTAGAGGAGGCTTGAAGTACATCACTGAGGTGACTGTTCACCTCTCTTGTTCAGAGAAAATGTGCCCATTTTCACAGAAATGCTGCCGTTTGGGAAAGTGCAGTATTGCCGTCACTGATTTGCATCTCAAAAAATTGAAGCTTCACAACAAATCATTTCTTGTTTGCATACAATTGCAACCCAAAGCCCATGTTTCTGTTGTTCCCTGTTCTGATGTCTCAGTTCAACAAGACAGTGCCCCCGTTGTTATTATTATTATTACTCCAGTAGTTATTATTTAATTATCACTTACAGCACTATAATATTGTTGCAGAGGTGGCAATAAATGCTCCATTTCCTTCATTTTATTTTGTTGTTGTTGTCGTTGTATGGTGGACAGTGGTGAATGTAAAGTGGGGAGTCTAATGGGAACCCAGAGAAAGGGATGTTTGGGTGTGTTTACTGTCTTGCCTTGTCGGTGCTGATTAAAGAATACTTGTCAAAGAGAAACTGTAGTCTGCTTATGACCTCCAGCCCAGACTAAAGAATGCGACAACTCACACATTAAGCATTAACACCTCGGATGCCTTGAGGGCTGTTGGTGATGCAGATGCTAAAACGTCACGGTTTCACCCTACAGGACGATTCGGGTATGGCTGAAGAGAGACAGCGGTCAGTACTGGCCCAGTGTCTACCACACAATGTCATGTAAGTATTCTTGCTTACATTTTTTTTGTGTATACATTTTGAATGCAATGACTGTGTTTGAATAAGGGGATTGATTGGCTTGTTCAGTGTAATCAAATTAGTCATGAATATGTATGAGTGTGTCATTTTAGTCAGCAGTTTTACAGTTAACACGTACTTCTTGGAACAGGCCTGTTGTTCATTCCTGTTTTCATTCTCTCTTCCTCTGCGTTTGCTCTCATTCTGAGCGAGCGTCTCTCCTCATCGACACTGACTCCACTTCTCAGAATGACACGAAAGCGTGGAGTTTTAACTGTTCCTGAAATTAGATTCAGGATCATTCACCCTCCTGGCTCCAGTACTGCAGTGCTGCATGTCTGTGTGACACTGTTTGTCCTTGTTTCTCTCCAGTTGTGCAACTGAAGGAAATCCCGTGCTACCATCAGCAAGATCTGTAGCTTACAATAGCAGTACCAGAGGCTGCATATGTTAAACATTTTAGTTCACTGATAAGAAAACTAAAATTAGAGTGCAAAAGATAACGCAGTCATTGCTACTGTCTGGTTTTACACATAAAGCGATTCAAATTTGTTTTCAGTTTTTATCTTAGGCTTGAGTCAAAATCTTTTTTTTTTTTATCACACATAGAGGCAGCTGTGCATCTTTCAGTTGCTTCATCACAGTCTTTTCATGTTTGTTTCAGAGGAGGTCAAATTGCAGGGACTTTGGTCCCACATTCATTATTTTTTTGGTCTCCCAAACCTCAGCCAACATATTCAGGAAATTGCGACAGCACACTGTTATTCAAAGTGGTTAAACGGTTGACAGAAACCCCCCCTCATTATAGACAATAGACAGATTATCATATGTTTGACCTAAAGAAAGTAGATTTAATTTGTTGGAAATTGCAACTAATATAACATAAACAAGATTATGTGTGCAGAGTTGATTTCTATTTTAATCAAATATTGTTCAAATAAACTAGATAAGGAAAGAAAATGACAGTGATGGTAAGCTGTGAATGTTGAGATAGGGGTCTGGAAACAATCCCAGCTGACACTGGGTGAGAGGTGGGGGACACCGTCACCAGTCAATCACAGGGCTGACACACACAACCATTCGGGCACACATTCATACTTACAGGCCATTTAGAGTCACTAGTTAACCCAACCTGTGTGTGTTTGGAGGTGTGGGAGTAAACCAGAGCACCTGCCAGTGCTAACCACTGCACCACCACGCCGTGTGTTTCAGAGAGCTCTTAATTCAACTCTGTGACCCTGTGGTAGTTGTTATGGCTTGGATCACGTTGAAACCAATGCCTTCCAGTACACCATCAACACCACAGACTAGTTGAAATGGCTTAACAATATTTACTTTTAAGTGAAATTATATTTTTTATTTTAAAGACAGTATATCAGCTGATATATAGTTTTTTGAAGCTCTCAGATATTGCTGTTGGGTATCTGCATCAAATATCCTGTGTTTTTTGGGATGTAGTTGCCAAGAAACACCAGGCCCACTGATTACTGCAAATTAAAGTGCTTTCAGTAGCATCTCATTGTCTGTCTCAGTGGATGGAGTTTGCTCAGTTGTCATCATGCGACCTAAGAATGGAGCAAGCTGCATCCACGCAGGGAGAAAAAGCTAGTAAATTGACCTTGAAATTAGATTTATTTTTGTCTCCATGGTCAAGAATGAACTAGTACCACTTATATAACTCATTATATATTATCTGTTGTTGCCAGAATTCTTACACATATCACCGTTGGCTCTCACAAACGTAAGGATAATAATGCAGAGACGTGTACTATAACAGAACAGAAATCACAGTGACAGGGAAATTACCATAACAATACACTTAGACAACACACACACACACACACACACACACACACACATACAGGCAGGAGTGTTCACTGTATGTCTTTGTGTCTCCAGCACCAAGCTCCTGTATGTCCTTTAACCCAGAGACCAGGAGGCTGTCCGTGGGGATGGATACTGGAAGTATCTGTGTAAGTCCAACCACCAACCTGCCTCCCATTCAGACACACACCTCTGTCCTTTCTTTCTTTTCCTCACTCAACTGAAGACTGTTTGCTTGTCTTGCTGTTTCAGTCATAATCACCTGAATGATGCACGTCATCCCAGTAGGTTTTGTCAGTATGAAGATCTTGTGATATTTGCCTTTTAGCGCACAAAGTGGAATGCAGCTCTAATTGTATGTATTTTGGTCAAAGTGTTGGCTGCTTTTCAGTGCAGCAGGAATGTTTCTGGTGAGTTTGTTTATTCAATTGGAATGAGAGTTTTGTCAGGTCACTGTGCGCTGTCTTGGTGAGAAAGGAAAACCTCTGAATTTCATCTTTTCTCTTGTGTAGAGCTGGCATGGAACCCTAGACACTTCCTGATTTGAATCACAATTATCATTGAGGCACATAGAAATCAAAAGATATGAAGTACAGACTTTCTCTGCTCTGATAATGTTTCAAAGTCATTTTTGCTCCACTAGTGGGAAGGCAGGAGGTTGCTTCGTTGTTCAGTCATTACTTTGGCCGTGATACCTTGAAATTTACTCTGGATATTCATAGCTGCCAAAGGGTGATTGCTAATGCTTTCTGTGACCCCCCTGCAGCAATGGCGGGTCAGAATTTTCCCCTAAACTAACACTGTGGTCCATGACAAACTATCTCAGAAATGTTGTACTGTGTCTATTCTGAGATGCAGCATTTTCTACCATCCAGTTTTTGTTTTGGAACAAGTTGGTTCAACACAAAGTCAGACAGTAACATAACAGAAGACTTTCTAGGGTTTTCATGTCAGAACAAAATTAAAAACTTCAAGTTCCTACAAGTGTTTATGGGTGGTGGCCTCAGAGGAAATCACACTGTCAGATCAAGACTTGTTCTTCTTTTCACTGGCCTATACACAGGCCTGCAGCTTCTTGTAATTTACATGTTTTTCTTTAGCAAGTGAAGGTGGAAGTATTTAACCATCTGCAGGACTTCAAATATAATCAGCGTTCAAGTGTTACTACGTACAGCACATTAAATGAAATTTACACTGTAACATAATTTCTTTGCCATTTGTTTTAGAAAGCTTAGCAATTGACCTCAGTCAGTGTGAACATTGATCTTCTCCACTTCTTGTCTTTCAGGAGTTCATCCTGTCAGAAGACTACAATAAGATGACCCCAGCAAGCACTTACCAGGGTGAGACAGGAAGTTAATGTCACACATGTCAGGAAGGGAACCACAAGATACCATTGTCAGTTTGTTAAAGTTAATAGCTTCAGTTCAAACAAATTTACAAATATTACTCGTTTTTGTAAAAAGCTTAGCTGACTTTGTTTTTAATTTCACATTACTTCAGTAGTGCCTTAATATTTTTTTGCTTCCAAAAGAGGGCATGATGGAAAAAGCCAGCATTTTATATTATGTTCTATCTGTCATAATTCAGAGAAACTCTTATGAATAGTCCGACATACCTTCTGAATGCCTGTGCAAAAAACCCCCAAACATTGAAAGTTTAATTTAACTTGTTTCTTTCTTTAAAATATCAAGTGTTATTAATGTATCAGTTATTAATCTGAAAGCACCAGAAAAGGATAGTTGTGAGATCTTAAAGCTCCTGTGTAAATATCTGACCTACTCTTATAACAAAACATGGACTGTGACAAACTGGGATGATCTCACCTAATAATTTAAAGGATGCTGACAGTGCTATATGAGACAGATAATGTGTGACAAAAAACAGGTTCCTCTGGCTCCTCTTATTGCTCCTCCTTGGTCTTTTTTCGTTTAGGCCCGGTGGATTCTTGCAAATACCATTAGAAGCACTAGGAGGAGCCAAAGGGACCTGCCTTCTTTCCCACAGATTACTGTACAGTACTGTCAAGATATAGTGAGAGGTACAGCAAATTTGACAAAAAGTTATATTTTATAAATGTTACCTAGTGCAGCTTTAATTTGTGCCGTTCTCTTTTATTGCCCCTGCCTGTATCATATATGTTTTAATTTCCTTAAGAGGTCCTTTAAGACAAAAAAAGTCTTATATCTCCAGACGCCTAGTAATGTAGTATTGGCATTCATTGTGCTGTACCTTGATTTTTACATGAAGTGTATCTTTGAAATATGTAACTGGCCTGTTCCTTGACCCTCATTATGTCTCTGAAAGCTTATTTTTAAGAGCTGTCACCATAAAATATTTTATAAATCTCTGTACCATATTATTTTTTACCCAGGCAGTTTCAGGACAATTTACTGCTTATAAAGTCTGCTCAGCTCTGTGTACTTAAGGCTCTGAAAACTGTGCAAGGAATGTTTGTTCTCCGGCAGTGTTCATAACTCATTTCTTTCTTTTGAGTGTAACTCACTCAGAAATAACTGGACCAGAGCACCACTGATTGATCTCCACATGCCTCCTCTACAACCACATTAGATATATTTTTATCAGATGAATGCACACACAGGCCTTGGAAAACATATTCTTGGATGAATGCAGAGTAATATTTACAGTTGACCTTTCGTGATATGTGTTTCTCTGATATGTGTTATGTGTGGCTGTGTGTACTGTGAAACTGTACATCTCAAATATCTATTTCACCATCTTTCTGCTTCTGTAAATAGGTTGTTAGGTGCATATATCTGTGCAATGTCCGCCCACTAAATATGTTGATTATACACTGTTTTGAAATTGTTTACACCATCCTGTCTAGGATTTCTGGGTACTTATCTCATGTGTTGTATCTCTGTGTTTCTGTGTGCCTGCAGCCCATCAGGGCAGAGTGACAGTGGTGCTGTTTGTGTTGGAGATGGAGTGGCTTCTGAGCACTGGCCAGGACAAAAACTTCACCTGGCACTGCTCAGAGAGCGGCCAGCAGCTGGGGACGTATCGCACCGCCGCCTGGGTTTCGGGACTACAGTATCCTTTAATTTCCTCCCCCCCCGATCTGTTTGTTGTCTTGATTTGTCGGCTGCTTGGCCCTTGGAGTGCGCTCAATGAACCTGACAGCTTGCTAAATGGAGTGGAGTGGACGTAACCAAGTGGGAAGTAGTGACGAGCCATCTTTGGTGCTTTGGACTAAATCTTTTTCCTTTTATTATGACAACATAGTCTATTTTAAGGCCACAGAAACATAAGACAGGGCAATTGAGATTAGCTTCCAGTTAGTTTGTACTAATGGGAAGGGCTAACAATAGGCATCAGTCATGCTGTTGTCAAGGAAACAGTCTGAGTAGGTTTCTGTAATGGCCAGATGAAAGGCTGTGAGTGCTCAGCAGCAACACTGATCCATACCAATGAGGGTGCCATGAGGTCATTAGACTGTTGGTATCCTGCTAGCCTCTACATGCTAACTTATCTGGTTAGCATGGCAAGAGCAGAGACAGTAACATTTCTTTACTGTGATAAGAAGGGCAGTTTCTGTACTGACTGCTTTATAAGGAACAACACTGAACAGAATGTATCTGAGACATCTAGTTTACACTTGTTCCAACGGCACTGCAGTTTAAGTGACAGTCATATGTAACCCATATGTCTAAAAATCACATGATCAAACAAGGCAAGCGCTTCTCAAACTGTGTGGCAAGTGTAGCGACATTGTAGGCGAGGCGGACTTGACCTAGGGATAAATGACACAACTACTGCAAGTTTAAAATGAAACTCATTAACAACATGTACAATATAGGAAGACAGTTTTGACAAGTGAGGCTTATTAAGCCAACGGGTTAGTCAAAACCATAGTCAAGAAAATATGTGCGATGATGAAAATGAGGCTCTCTGGCAGCTTGGAGACCTGATTTTAGCTTAATGCTCAACTTTTACTCTATTCCCAAACATTATTAAAATTGGTTTGGAATGGAAAAGGAGAGGGGATGTAGATCTTTCAGTGTCTTTTCACTTGTAAATCACCTTATCTGTGCTCACTGGTAATGGCACAGAATATATAATCTCAGGTTCCCAGAGGGAGAAAGAAAATTTAAAACTTCAATTGCTGTAATTAGATTTGTATTGATTTTTTTTTTAAGACAGAATGATTTAGATTGGATGGGATAATTAGGTTATTCTTTGTGCAGTCGTCATTGTTTCTCTTTCTACAATGCCGACAGTGTTGTAGTGATTTTGGTCCGTAGTGACTTAACCAGGTCAGAGGAGGTCTCTGACTAAATGGTCAGTGAAAGAACAAAGAGTCATCCACTGACACACTGTAACTCCCACACACAGGGCGTTGACTCAGATCCTAAATTTTTATAGTTTACACACCGATAAAACCGTAAACCCAGTTTTGCCTTTTCCGTCTGTGTTTTTGTAACGGAAGAAGATCCAAATTAATGCATTAGTAGTTTTTCAGCAAGACACAGTTTCTTCTTCATTGACCTTAATCTTACCTCAGGTTCGACGTGGAGACCAGACACGCCTTTGTAGGGGACCAGTCTGGTCAGGTGACCATCCTGAAGCTAGAACAGGATAGCTGCAGCCTGGTCACTACCTTCAAGGGACACACTGGTACACCACACACACACACACGCACACACTGTACATTTAGTCGAAAATTAGTCGATTGATTTGCTTTCTCTCTAGCATTGTGAATAGAATATCTTTACAATGTGGACAAAACAAAACATTTCAAGGCGTTATGTTGAGCTCAGGGAAATGTCAAGAATTGTGTTTTTCATTATTTTACACTTGAATTTCATAATACTTTTAGTAATTATCTATAAATAACCCTAACCCTAACCCTATATAAAATAAAACTGTTACATATGGCCTTACAAATAAGAAAACCGTATACAATAAATCTTTCTGCTTCAATTATTTCTTTTATATTTAGAGCAACCTCACATATAGATTCATACAGTAGCTGCACATTATAGTTGACGTCAGATGTCTTCAGTCAGATTGTAGAATTATTGAGCCAGTTAAGAGGTGACTTTAATAGCCCTGACGGTCTTCAATGTTCAAGAAAATCTTTTGCAGCTGTCACTGTAGAATCTGATTCACCAAAGAATGCAGTAGGAATCACTTTTACAGTGTCTTTAATAGGATTTATAGTCTTTAGCTACAAGCTTGATGGGCGGAGTTAAAGGATAAAGAGACAGCTGAAGTAGTTCTAAGATGAGTTCAGGGCGCGGAACAAAGATCTTGAATTTAGCAAAAGGATTTAGTAACATTCAGCTATTTGTTGACTGTCATTAATCATTTACTGCCTTTTAAAATATCAGAAAGAGCAGTAAAAAGAGAGGACATTCAAACTGATGATATTTCCAATGAGTCTGTTAATAGGATCAGTTAAAAAATTAGCCTTTAGGCTCAACGCATAAAATCACTTACAGAAGAAATATAGTTTTTAAACTAAATGAAACAAGTCTTATGAGAACCTGTGCATGACAGCCCCGGGACACCAACCCAGTTCCTAAATTTATCACTTAGCATGATCAGCAGAACATAAATAATTCTGACAAGGTTCATCCTCAGAGCTGTGATGGTATTTTGTGCACCGGCCTTGGCCTCATGTGTGTCCTTCTGAAGTGACCTTTGTGTGGGAGTGGGACTTTGTGCTGATGTGTTTCTCTCACATATTTGTCTTTGTGTGTGTGTGTGCGTGTTGTGCTTTGCTCCAGGTAATGTGACGGCCCTGTGTTGGGACCCGGTCCAGAGGGTGCTGTTCTCCGGCAGCTCGGACCACTCGATCATCATGTGGGACATTGGAGGGCGCAAAGGCACCGCCATAGAACTGCAAGGACACAAGTAAGGATAACAAACATACTAATGATACCAATGTAACAGTGTCATAAAATACCTTGTCATACATTTGTCACTTTATGCACAACAAAGAAAATCAGTCTAATGAATTGTGAAATACTGAGAAATAGCTCAAGCTGTTGAAGAGATTCATCTCATGACGGAGCAGTCTATAAAAATGTCTTTACTCACACATAAGAATGAATCAGATGCAACATCTGAAGTTGATATCAGAGTTATGTAATGAGTTGCACGTCTTCCTGACTGTCTAAATAAAATAGTTGTATTTTATGTGACATATCTGATTTGAGTGTAAGATGACAGCAAAAGTCCATCTGCATTTCTCATACGATCCACATATGTTCATGTCAACAGGCTGGGACACAAACTTAGTGTACTTTTTAATTCAGTGCATGCATAATTTGTTGTCTAATACCTGTACGGTGTGTGTGTTCACTACAGTGACAAGATTCAGGGCTTGTGCTATGCCTCACACACTCGTCAGCTCATCTCCTGCAGCTCAGATGGAGGTATCGTCATCTGGAACATGGACGTAACACGACAAGAGGTGAGAAAGATAGAGAGAGAGAAAGAGAGAGAGACAGAAGAGGAGACAGCAGCCTGATGGAGTGTGAGATCAACCCAGCACACAAACACACATTCATAACCCATCTGTGAACTGTGACACATCGTGAGGAAAGAATGGAAAAATATGGAAATGTTTCATGTGTGCCGTGTGTTTTCATGCCTGTTTGCATACGTGCACATACTGCGATACAGATCAGCGTGTTGGATAAACTGCTGATGTTTATTTTCCCTCCTACTCTAGGATAAATTATTTTAAGAGATCCATGAAAGGGCCCCAGATTAGCTGTATGTTCTTTGATTTTCTCTCCCCTCCCTCTGTGTTCCACACAGTTAGTTAGGACTTGATTGCTTCTTTATTTACCTAGAGTCACTTTAATCTAGCCTCAGCAGTATTCTGTTGTGCTCTGTTGTTTGAGCCCAGATTCTTATTGCTCTTTGTTTGACACTGTTGTATCATCCATAAAAATACACAAACAAAGAAAAGTCATGTTTTGGTATGAGGACAATTTCCCTGATGGTGGCATTATAGCAACCAACTTAAGGGAAACACACACCGGCGGCATCTTGACATCAACTCTTCAGGATACCCCATGTCCTATTTCCCAGCATCCACATGTTACCCTCCAGAAAAGCAGCAAGTTTATCACATTAGTTTTCTAACTCAACGTGTCACGGCTGCTGTCCCTCGACTACTTCTGTCTGTGTGACGTCCAATATCTGCTGTGTTGGCGTTGATGCTTAAGATTCTGAATTAAGTTTTCTCATAATATATGTATTTTAAAAAAAGACTTGCTCTGTGATCCTTTCACCAAAATGTAGGCCCAGCTAAGGAGAAAATACAACATTTGAAGCCAAAGTTCAACATTTTGGGAAGTGTTCTGATTTCGAGTGAGATGAAAAGATAGATACCACTCTCATGTCTTTGTGATAAATGTGGAGCCGGAGCCAGGAGGAGGTTAGCATAGCTTAGCATAAAGACTGGAGGCAGGGGGAAACAGCTACCGTGGTCCTCTGTTCAAAGTTTAAAACAGCTATCCACACTTCTAAAGCTCCCAAACATGTTGCATCATATCTGTTTAATTCATACATAAACAGACAAAATCTGTGCTATAGCAGGAGACACAGACGTGCTGGGCAGATGGAAATTGTTGTTTGTCAAGAAATAGTTGCAGCACGTAACTCTTTAACTAGAAACTTCTGTTTTTCTAGGAATTAAGCAAATAAGATACATTATTTAAATGAGATAGCTAAACTAGGCTAGACACACCCTGACTCCTGCAAACTTAACAGATATGTGATTAATATCGATATTTTCATCTCCCTCTCAGAAATGAACCAAAATAAGGTCCAGCATGCTGAAGTATTCTTTTAATTACTCTTTTTTTCTAGAAGAAAAGCTATATAGCTTATAAAAAAAAACATTGACTTATGTGCTCTACTGTAGTTTGTTCTATTGTCTAGCAAAATTGCTTCACGCTGCCTGGGTCTTAAAAATAAAAAATAACTTTTTGTGTGTTAAAAATGTGCTTGCACAGACCCCAGAATGGTTGGACAGTGACTCCTGTCAGAAGTGTGAGCAGCCTTTCTTCTGGAACTTCAAACAGATGTGGGACAGTAAGAAGATCGGCCTCCGACAGGTACTGTACAATCCCATTTCTCTTGCTCTTTTATTCATTACTCTTCAATATACAAACAACTATTATCACAGTTTAGATATCAGGTAATGGGTAGGTAGATCCAGTGATCAGTAGCTCCACCACACCCTTCATCCCAAACAACTTTCCAGGAAACATATGCAACTCTTCACTCCCGCTACACTAATGGCTAGCAAACATCCTGTGGCTGTTTTATTGTCTCATTCTCAGCAACAGATTTATGTTGTGGTTACTCATTTCAGCTGTGTGTGTGTGAGTGTGAGTGATCCACAGTTTATGGTTACAGTAATAGCCATTTTTCGACTGCACAGCATTCTTTTATGGACATTCTGTAGCAAGAACCAAGCACGCTGTAATGTTGGTGCTTCTGGAGATAAAGTCCAGTTTTTTCTTTCATTTGCTCATAAAGAAAAATGTTGAATGAACACAAAACAGCCAAATAGAACTGAGGGTGGGACCAATAAATCAGCACTGTAAGCAGTATGACTGATAATGTGGAACTTCCCACGTACAGTAGAGAGCATGACTATGGAATTGGAGGAGGCTGAGATCAGCTTTTTATTAATGATCTTAAAAACATAAATAAACAACAATATCATAAGGTCATTCACAAGTGTTAAAACTAGTCCAGTGTCGGCACTGTGCCATTGAGCATTTGACAAAATCCAAAATTATTTTTAATTTTAACACACCAGGATACACCTGATATGTTTGCTTTGTTGTTTCAAAATGTAAAATTAAATATAGTAAAGAGTGCATAATGACCTGTTTGGGACTCAAGAATACTCATTTAATTTGGGACTTGTTGGTCTTGACTTGGGACTTGACTCAGGACTTCATAGCCAAGACTAGGAAACTTGTCTACTGCAGAGTCTGTCATGTTGAATTGCCATATTTCTATAGGGGAGGGTGAAGCAAGTGGCATTCAGTTGTTCTGCATTTTCACTGCTAGATGCCACTAAATCCTACACACTGGACCTTTGAGCTACTACTAATGCTTTTCCTAACTCATCCGCTCCTGGTGAGAAATGAGAGCGTTGCTAATCAAAGCTGACATGATGAAGTCCCCCTGTGTCCCTCAGCACCACTGTAGGAAGTGTGGCCAGGCAGTGTGCGGCAAATGTTCGTCCAAACGCTCCACCATCCCCCTCATGGGCTTCGAGTTCGAGGTGCGTGTGTGTGACAGCTGCCACGAGTCCATCACTGACGAGGAGTGAGTAACAATCAGCCTCTGTTGTTGTCATATACTGACCCTTTGTGCTCTCAGCCTCCTGGAGTGCTCACACAGTAAAGTAACCGGCGTTCCCTTTGTGTCTTCTAGTCGAGCGCCCACAGCCACCTTCCACGACAGCAAGCACAGCATTGTTTACATGCACTATGAGCCCACCACTGGAAATCTGCTCACCTCTGGCACCGACAAGGTTATCAAGGTCTGGATGGGAACAAACAGTATCTGTTGTATTCATAAGTCTCAGATAAGACATTCAAGCACACACACATTTAGCAGTTTTAAACTCTGCCAAGAAGGTTAGGTTCATTATTATTATTATTATTATTATTATTATTATTATGTTTAGGTACCTGCCAGGCCAGCTTTGTGTGTGTTAAATATAGCAGTATTTTGCTCAAACATAAATTCATTTAGGAATTTACACAAGAATATTAGCAATATATTAGCAGTCTCACAGCTCTGATAAACTAAATGATCATGTTGCTTTATATTTGGTTGGTGTGGAAGTAAGTAATAATAATACATGAGCAGTGTAGAACCTTTGAGGTATACACAAATTTTCATATTTTTAGAATATTAGCTGTTTCACTACATATTTAACATCAGTCTGTCATGTAGTTCATCGGGTTCTTCCATAATCACATCTACAGGCAGAACATTTTTTTAAAAAAGTACTATTTTTGTTGCACATTTTATATATGAATTAATTGGTTTGTAATCTAATTGATTCACTAATGTCAACCTGGCTGCTAACCTTAAATAATTTTCTAGTTGTGTTTTTAGTAACTGCTAATCTGAATGTTGCTTTGGAGGCTTTGCAATGCATACATTTGTGGGGAAAAAATAAATAAATGGATTTAAATATGTTGTTTTGTGTGTCAGATCCAAACAGATACACATGAACGTCTGAGGTAGCTAGCTGATGAGTGTCTTTGTCTGACAACAAACTGATGGTGTCGTATGTTTGTCTGCAGCTATGGGACATGAGTCCTGTGGTGTCCTGAGGTCTGTGGGCGACTGGCAGTCAGCTGGAAGCTGTGTTCACCAAACTGTGATGGTTTCATGGCGGCAGTCGCACTTGGAAGAGAAGGGGAGAAGCTTATCCAACAATATCGATGTCATCTGGATAATATTTAACAGTTATTCAACAACAAGCAGTGGCTGTTGATTGTTCACAGTGAGGACACTGCGGGCCAGTGAAGCCTGGGAACAGGACAGGCCTTGGTTGACACAAGGTTACAAACGGTTGTGGTGGTTTGTGTGAAGGGTGCTGCTGGGTGGGGGATCTCTGTGTGTGAGTATATGTGTGTGTACCCTATTTGAGTGTGTGGGACGGATTTAGACATTTGACTTGGTAAGGAATTGAAACACCTTATTTACTTAATTTCCATGCATTCCTGCTGATTTCATACTGGAAACTCACAAAACTGTGCAAAACATTTCTGCACCTGTCAGCAGGTACCGTATAACCCTAATCGTCTTAGATGTGAAGCACTACCAAGAGGAAGCCATTTGATCAGTTCCACACCTGCCAACCTGCAGCACCTACAGGAAAAAGACAGTAACAGCAGTTTCAGACTTTGGGATTTGTTTATCTGCAGCTCTTAAATGCTGTTACTTTTGTTGCCAGTGGGTGGAACAGGTTGGACTGAAACTGCTGGTCTCATATGGGCTGATCCTGATTTCAGGTGCCTCACATCACTCACACTGTGTGTACTTGTTATGATGTTCGAGAGGCAAATAAATCATGTTCCACTTTCTGAATACACCAAACTTAAATCAGTAACATTTGACATATGGCATAACAGTATTTGAAAACTGAGGAAACTGTTCATGAAGTCTCTGGATGTAATCAAATAAGCCCTTCAGTTGAGTCTCTATTTAGGCTGCTGTACCTTAAATCAACCACTAGAGAGGACTTTAGGGAAGAATTTTAAAGTGTCTACATTTATATGAGAGCGCTGTGGAAGGCCACTAATGTAAAAAATCTTCACATGTCCGGCTAAATGTCTATAAACTGATCCCATTTGCTGTAAAGGTGCAGCCATTAAAACATAAAGTCTTTGATTTGAATAGTGCACTCTTGCATATCTTCCTATGGAAACTATTTGTGATGTCAGGTCATTACAGAGGACATTGATTTTATTATAGACCCTTGTCATGATACTGTAAATACACAGTGTTTGCCTAAATACACCTGTCAAGTTTTGTAATATGTAAATTAACCAATCAGATTGCTTGCTGATCTTTGTATGTTCTCTACTGTCAGCTGTTTTACGAGATTATTTATTATTCTAAGTGTTGTCTTAATGTTTCCGACATGCAAACGCACATATCATCAAGCTAATCAGTGGCAGCACATACATACATATATCAGGACTGAAAGGAAACTAATGAACATTGATTGATTTTCTCATTGTTACTGTTTTTGTTTTTTTTAAAGTTGCAATACTGTATACTGTCTTTTATGTCAATGCACTGGAATCAGAAAGCAAAAATACGTCACAAATCGCTGCTGTGAAGAGAAAATATGAATTTGTTTGTGATTATAATGTTT
This sequence comes from Morone saxatilis, assembly GCF_004916995.1. Classification (NCBI taxonomy): domain Eukaryota; kingdom Metazoa; phylum Chordata; class Actinopteri; family Moronidae; genus Morone; species Morone saxatilis. The sequence continues at coordinate 20,425,420 of NW_023340095.1, read as the reverse complement.
GTGCTTTAATGATCAGACAGTAACTAAGTTAATTTCCTCTAATCTTCAAACCCCACTAAATGTTTTCCAAAGATGTTTCCATAGATCGATCAAACATACAGTTATGTAAAAGATTTCATCCAACAGTAGAGAAATGAAAAACATTTGCCTGCACTTTAACGGCTACCCACAAAGGTACATTTACAGCAGCTGTTCACTCATGAATGTGAGCCTGTGGGTACTAAAACCTTAAAGGCCTGTACCAGTGTTTTTCTGAGGTTTCAGCTCCGCAACTGCAAATCATGTGTATTCTTTGCAGACCAGTTTCACATGCATGGTGTACAGTTGTAGGTTTTTAGGATGTGTTTTTCCGATCTTTCCACCAAATTGATTGTCATTCTGTACTGAAATTAATGTAAAACTGTGGCTCGTAGTAAAAAAATCATGCATGTGATTTAAATGGGCAAAATCACTTGTCTTTTAAATGTAAAAAAAAACACACACTACTACACAGGAGATACAAAGCTATTATATATACAATACCTAAAGTTTTGTTGCAGTCAAAGTGATTATATTCATCTGAGGCCAGTGGTCTTTTTTTCTGTTGCAGGAAAGATAACAGACGTGTGTTTCCCATGTGTCCGTTAATATAACCATGTATGCATAAATTACATTAAAAGGGCAGGTTTACCTACTCAACCAACTGTGAGTCTGTTTGTTGTCTTGTTTTATCATATCACACTGATTCATGTGCATCAGTATCTTTTTCCCTTTTTTTTTTTTTTTTTTTTTTTTTTTTTTTTTACTTATGGGCATATTCCTCTGCAGCTGTCTGCTTCCTGTTACACATTTTATGCATCCACTGAGTTTTTGTGCCACAAATCCCTCATGTTCTTCTTCAACGCTTCTTTTGAAGCAACACAGTCCAGATAGAACATTTCTCTTGAAGCCAGAGAAAGACATCATTTCAGCAATGTTGTTGGTGTTGTGATTTAAGTCTGTTGTGAATTTATTCAGGATTGTTATGAAATGGCATCCAGAAAGTCTTTAGTTCCAAAACTCCCCAAACAAATTACACTTTGCTTTGATTTATATTCTGTGGCACAGTAGATAAAGAGCAGTCAGCAACTAATCATTTTTTGATCAAATAATGCAATAAATTCTCAATAAACTGTCAGAAATATTGATAAATGATCATCTCGAGTTATTACATCACAAAGTGATTTGCTCAAATTACTCTGTGTGACCAACAGTCCAAAATCCTAAAAGATATTCAGCTGATATAAAACAGAGACAAGCAGCAAATCCTCACATTGGAGCAGCAGGATCTAGCTGACGCTTATTTTGGTATTTTTACTCGATAAATCACTTAAACGATTAACTGGTTGTCAAAATGTTCTATTAATTTCACTTGTGTAATCAGCTTAACATATTTGCTAGTGAGAGCAACTACTGAATTTTCAGTATTTCAGAATGAGAATATGTGAACATCAGTAAAGCATTGAAGTGAAAATTACATTTCCATTTAAAGTGCATATGATTTGGCCATTTTACTGAATATTAATACTTAATTGTGTCTCTCTATCCAAGCTTTTGGGACCCAAGAAAACAGATAAACAGTGACTGGGGTTCTTAATGAGCCTAAAACTGAGACCTGAACCCGGCCTGTACCTGTATATTTTAAGACCTGATATGACTGAACCCAGTGCTGCCAAATTTAAGATCCGAACCTGACCTGAGGCTTTATTTCATCTCTTACAGCTTGTTAGCTCACCAGGATAATGAAATGTCAGCTACACTCTTTCCAGCCTCCAATGGGCCCTGCATATGTACTTTCAAGACACAACCCATATGGATGCAGACAAAAAGGAAGCCACCCATCAAAATGGCCTGAAATTAAACAGTATATTTTATATATTATTACAAATTAATATACACATTGCATTTTGTGTTACATTTGTATAAAAGCATCAGTGATATATTCATTTGTCCCTGTAGGCTTGATGAATAGTGTTCAGCATTTTGAGTGTATTTATAGAGGCAAGGTTTTTTGAGATTCACTGTAGGCCTGATCAGCCTAGTAAAAGCCTCAACAACTGTACATCCTTCTTTCCTTAAAAAACAACCTCAGCACAGTTTAAGATTCCTTAAATGAAATCTAGTCTTTCAAGTATTAGTACAAAATGCAAAAAAGTGTACATAAGCAATTACGTAAACATTAATAATTACTAAGGAGTGTTTGGTTTCAGTAAGACATTTGCAGAGATGTTAAGGTTTGAACTTGACGGCAAACTCCTCCAGAGTAGTCAGAAGCTTCTCCTCCTCCTGTGGCGTGGACCTGGAGGAGGCCAGCGGCAGGTGAGTCGCCACCGCTTTGCGGTCTGGAAGACATTTTATGGACATATATGAGACAGCAGCCAGGATCAGTTTGCTATTACTAATTACTGAATCACTCATCATAATTATGTCCCAGTCTCCTCCATTTACAAGAAGCCTTCACTTGGCTCAGTACTTTCATATCAGTCGTGCATAAAGTGTAAATTTGCTTCTTAAACACCCACAGTGAGAAATTAGAGTCTCCATCAGGACCCAACAAAACATAATCCAAGCCTCTATGGCTGGGCTTCAGTAGCAATTCATTAAATCTGAATCCAGAATTCCATATTTGCTAATAGACCTTTTTCACAGCAGTCATTTTGATATAAAAAGTAGGGTAAACACAGGTGTTACCAATGACACTAGTTATGGTTTCCGTTCCATTTAGTGTAGCAGAGCTTTTAAGTGAGCCGACATGCACAATAGCAGCACCCTGACTCTGTTTGACCTGACATGTTTAACATCTGTGTTTACACTACTATTTTATGTCAAAATGGCTGCTGTTAAAAAGGTCTATTGACTCTAAATCATTTTAAATCTAACAATTGTAAACAAGAAAGTTTGAACACAACAACTACTGTATGTAAGTGTACAATATAGATAATATACAATCTAAAAAATATTTTTCTACCCTGAGATAAAAAGTTGAGACAGAAAAACTGAATGTTTCTGACCCTGGAAGAAGAGTCCGCTTGGCTGCTTTATGGCGGCTGCAGACACGGCGAGCCACACCGCGGTGTCAGCCCCCATGGCCTCCGTCCTCAGTTTGGACTGCATCTTAGCGTGGAATGAAGGCATGGACGTCTGGACAGCTACAGAGAGAAAAACAAAACTGCCAATCACACGTTTCCTTTCACCTGTAGGTGAAACTCAGAGGGTATAATTCACTCTCTTTATAATAGTGTGCAACAAAATACACAGCACTGATTTTGTTTCACTGTCTGTACCAATACTGTGGTATTTAGGATGTGTTTATTGTTATTAATCATAATTAATCATTATTATTATTGATGTATATTCCGAAACTTTCCACTTTCAGCAGATGAATGTGAAAACATCCTTCTAGTGTCCAACTCTGCACATACAGCATTCTGCACAGCTCAAACATTACACTGTAGGAACAAGAAGAAAAACATACTTTTGAGTGGAGGGGGACTTTTTTGTGACATATTTATTTTGTTTACCTGGTGTGTCTGCCCAGCCGGGGTGCATGGAGGAGAAGTGGATCTCTTTGTGCTGAGAGGCCCATCTCTCTGTCAGAATCACCTGCTGTCTCTGTCAAAATGACAACACAAAAAACACTTCAACAAACATGGATACATGCCTCAGTCATTTCTGTTGCTGTAAATCAGTCTCCTTTACTTTGTTCTGAGCGTAGGCCATGGTGCCGTCAAACGTCCCCTTCTCAAACTGGAGGTCGTCCACGTTCATCTTCTGTGTGAGCATGCCACCTGACGACACAGTGACCTGGGGAGGAGGCAGTAGCAGATATGTATTTTTACTTTTAATAAAGCGTTACAATTTACATGCACTGTGTGAGTCTGCCTGTTCATAGGTCCAACAGTGAAAAGCATCTTTAACTTTCCACCACGTGTTTGTGCATCATTATTTTTGACATGGTAAGTGTTTTCCTCAGTTGAAATTCAACCCACCACTCTCGGGTCTTCAACCTTCTTCAGTGCAGGTATCAATGCTGTGGTGAGGATGTACGTACCTGAAAATAAAGGTAAGCACAGATCAGCAACACTTATCTGAACATCGGCTATAGCTGATAATGCGAACTGCACTATTTTTGACTACTGAGCATCAAAAGCTCTCAAGGACCAAATTCTAGGTCAAATCTTTTATATTTTTTAATAACTTAAACCAGTAGATTCTTAAATGTATGCACTATGCAGTACTTTAGATAAAGTAGTTGTACACCACTTTTCTTAAGACAACAACTGCTGAGACTTTTCTTAATTTGTCAAAAAGACAAGAAAGATCTTTCTGTCTATTTGTCCCTGGTGCTGACAGACTCTTTAAAACACAGTTCTTGTTTAAAATTTTACACTAACATTTAAGAACTTTGGCTGCATTCGTCAAAAAAGACTTGGAAAGACCTGTTTTCATTTCTCAAAGCAAGATATCAAAAAAAAGTATTGTTTGGAATTGGTACCTAAACTCAGGTACTTGCATTGGAACTAGTCTTTAAAATACTTTACCGAGTGTATTTGTGGCAAAGTTCTTCTCCAAACCCTCTTCAGTCAACTCTCTCTGGTTCACCATACAGCCTGCATTGTTTATCTGGTGAACAGATAAATAAGTGATTCAGTGACTACAGTGAGTGTGTTACAGACGGAGCTACATTAGTCGTAGCTACATATCACCTACCAGTACGTGTACAGTGTTGTTTTGTGAGAAGTTCTGGGTGAACTCCCACACTTGTCTCGCGCTGGACATGTCAACGATGTGGACGTGAACATTCTGAACAGAAAACATAAATACTGTCAACCTCTTTTCATAAACTCTGAAAATGGAAATGACAGGGTTATCCTATTCTCCTATTATGCCCATCCAATACTTGATGAAACTGTTGGTTGTTTACTAAACATCAAAAACTGTGAAAAATTACCATCCTAACGTCCCAGTGCCGACTGTGACGTCTATTGTCTGAACAAGTTCAAAACCCAAAGAAATTCACTTTACAATGAAATAACACCAAGAAAAGCAGATTCATAAATTAGAGTTTTAAACAGAGAAACAGACTTTCTTTGGCTCGCTAACAACACATTACATTATGACATATAAAACATGTCAATTTACAGAAATATTAATCAACTCTTTGCAATATTTGTTGGCTCTATCTACAACAGTTATCTCTTAATCAATTACACGAGTATTGTGTAATGTGTTTTTCGATTAAAACAAATCCATTTCCCAATCCCAAATCTGCCTCAGAGGGCTTTACAATGAGAACATATGACACCGTCTATCTTCTGACCCATGATTCAGATAAGGACGCCCCCCCTCCTCCTGAGGTTTCTCCAATCTCTCCTCTGGGACAGACACACAACTCTCACCTGATTTTTACTCCGTTCCACAATTTCATCTTTGGCTGCTTCTGCTCGCCCCTTGTTTCGACACACCATGTGAACGGTTCCCCCTGCAGACCCCAAAAAAAACAACACATCAATGGACACTGCACTGATGAGGTGTCAGTCAATCAATGAATCAGTCCTGGTCCACATTGAAGGCATGTCTGACAAGTATGTTGCTGCCACACCTTGTAGCTCTTAGAGACCAGCTTAGAGGGGAAAAAGAGAAGAGAAAACTGACCTGTGGACATTCAAACACTCACCTCTGCTGGCAATTTCCTGCGCTGTAGCTTTCCCTATCCCGCTGTTGGCACCTGTTATCATGAAAGACCTCCCGCTCAGGTTTACATCCAGGTCTGCTGGAGCAAAATGCTTGGCTGCAGATTCATAGCCACTCCTGTTAAGATCAAAAAGCAGTAAATACATTACACATACGGCACGTCCATCCCTGATAGATGTGCTGGGCCGTGCTCAAAGGTGAGGCAGACTTCAAACTTTCAACCTGAGAGGACGGTAAAACACTGCTCTTTAGCCAGCAGCCCTTAACAGCACTGTTAAAGGCTGACTAAAAACTATGTGACTATATGAGTAATCATATAAGTCATTGATCAAGCAAAAGTGTCAAACATTGACTGCCTCTTGCTTCTTAAAAGTGACATTTTACTGCTTATTTTCAGTTCTATAGCTAAGTAATACAATAATAATAATAATGATAAATAATAAATAACAAATGATACATTAGAGCGACGTCACTTGAGCTCTGGGAAAGTGTAATGAGCTTCTTTACCACTTATTGACATTGAATAGACTACAGTCTCAGCTGTATACTGTACAGCGTTGTGTAACCACTGCTAGTTAACCAGCAACTGTCCTCAAGGTTAATACTAGCTGCATAAGGAGGGTTAGGTAAATGTTGTGCAAACCATAAACACTACGAGAGATTTGATGACTTAACGTGAAACTGTAAAGGCTCAGTAGAACAAAATACTCCCCACTTACTTTGTATACTCCTGGAGTCCTTTCACAAACCAAACGGCATTCCTGTAAATGGACATTTTTAACACAAATGTGTCCTCTTAATGTGTCTACAAATGGTGTAGAGTCGAGTCCTTATATATACTGTTATTGACGAGTCCAATGTTTTCGTTTCATAAGAATGACTGGTGGTAGTTATGTAGTAAGACCAAGATGGGCGGGGAGTCAGTCACATGTACCACCACCGGAAATACAGCGCCCCTGGTGGATATATACGGTTATTACTGTCAACATGGGTAAATGGCTACACCTTATTTATAACGTTACTGTCAATGAGCTACACATCCAGCAGGCGGTCCTTTGAGTTTAACGTATGAATTTGAGCTCGAATAACAGATTTCAAAGACCTTAAATGGAAGAAACAACAACCTCACCATCGATAGCAACAGCAAATATCAATACCGCAGAATTACAAATATTTAAATGTCTGCTTCGGCCGAACTCGCATGGTTGTCAGGATGGCCGAGTGGTCTAAGGCGCCAGACTCAAGGTAAACTCCTTCCTCAGCAGTGGGACTTCTGGTCTCCCAATGGAGGCGTGGGTTCAAATCCC
>NW_023340095.1:20417855-20418381 GCF_004916995.1 Morone saxatilis | reverse complement strand
GTTCGAATCCCACTTCTGACAATATCTTTTGATACCATTTGTGTTTTTCATTTAACTGCTGGATGTTGTACTCTGAATATTTACCCAACTTTATGGTTAAACCGGTAGCCGCCATGCCAAATCTGCGCTTCCATCTTAACATTAACTCCACTGGGGAAACACACTTAGTATCTGACTTTACATTTCAATTTGAACATTTGATATTTGGTATTTATGATCATACAGTAAGGCAGGTTCAGAATTGCAATTTATTGGCAACATAATTGTCCTCCAGGGCAAGTACTTTCTACACAAATGTACGTTGTACGTATGTATGTTGGGAAATCATGTTTTGTATATTTTTGTAACATTGACTCTAATAGTAAGATATAATAGACATCCCAAAATAATAAATTAATTAATGTCCATAATATGTGTCACAATTTTTTTACTGAATGTTCATTCGTGGTTCATTGTAATATCCCTAGTTATCGTAACAAGTGAATGTCATGAATGTTATACCAATTAAAAAACAAAACAAACAAAT
>NW_023340095.1:20412142-20417755 GCF_004916995.1 Morone saxatilis | reverse complement strand
TGTTCAGGGTGGTATGGCCGTAAGCGAGAGTCTTACATACACACATGCCTTTTATAGTTACTGTTACGCAGCAGTGTGAAACGTCTGTTTGGTGACTGTGCTTATATTTCCCTTCTATTCTCTTTAAAGGCTAACGCTGTAATTTCACCCTCTAACAAGTATTATTAGTTTAAGCAAGGACTCGCATCGCTTATTTAGACGTGTTTTATGAGTTTCAGCTAAACTAACGTCAGTGACATGTCTGACGTCAGTTATAACTTTAACTTACTCAGCTGATGACTTCGGTAGTACTCTCTTTCAATCTCATCCACTTTAAAAGCGTGTTGGTCTCCAGAAACACAACAGAAGACTATCTGTGAACGTTAGTTAGCAGCAGTCAAACAGCCTTCTAGCCACAGTTTAAGCACAATTGTCAGGATGGCCGAGCGGTCTAAGGCGCCAGACTCAAGGTGACAAACCTTCCTGTGAATGGGACTTCTGGTCTCCGAATGGAGGCGTGGGTTCGAATCCCACTTCTGACAATAAGTTTTTGTCGGTGTGAGACACAGCAAGGTTGTGAATGATGCTTTTGAATCAGTATGAAGGGCCTGTCAAAGTCCACCACCACCGGTTATTTCACGTGTTTTTTTCTTGGCATATTAAATCCCAGTGAATGTAAATATGATTTTTTAGCCGTGACAAATAAGTAACAAGTCCTGTAATGTCAGAGTTAAAACAAATCTCTACAAGCTGTCCCACTAATAAACCTAAAACGTAAATATTTTTTTGTTTTATTATAAATATGTCCAAAAGAACATTAAAACTTTACTGATCCCAATTATTGAACTGCAGGAACAGAATACAGATAAGAAGAAAAAAAAATTCTGATAATACAAATCAAAGTGAAATAGTAGATACAGCTTATTTCACATACACGTGTAGTTGTGCATAATGACTATCACGTAATCTGAAAACAATACAATTATAATCTGAAACATAACTATCAATATATGAATATGCTATATACACCTGTTCCTGCTACATATGAATACAACAATGTAATAAATTAAAATGAGATCAATAAAAAAACAGTAAAATGAAGGAATGATATAAAATAAAACAGTTTCCACTTCTGACAAAAGGAGCAGCGCCATCTGCCGACGAAAGAGGAGAAGCTTGCAGCACCTGGTATTCCCAGGCGGTCTGGGTCTGCTATCAAATACTACTACCACTACTACTACTACGACTACTACTACTACTAATAATAATAATAATAATAATAATAGGCCTAAAACCAAACCGGACCCTGCAAACATCCGAGATCAGCCGAGCTCTGTGTGTCCATAAAGAATCATACTGGTCCACTAGTATGTGTATGTGTCTTATGGATCTTATTAACCATCAATGAGCCACACACTTGCACTGGTGGCATTCAAATTCCTTCGTTAAGATGAACATGGACACTATAGTTTATTTTGAAATCCCATAACAGCAGTACAACACACCTTCCCACCGCCTAATTAGACTTCCACGTGAACGCACCTGTGCAGCTTTTGGCGCTAATGAACCAGATTTAATGGCGCAGCTGTGCGGCGGTTCCGGTTTCCCAGTCGGCATCTTTGTCTCACCTGACGGCAGAGAGAACCCGAGCGGACCGGAGCGCTACCATGGCTTCCGCACTGATGGCTTGGGTTTGGATCGGATTAACACTAGCCCAGCTCAACAACGCAGAGAGCCACCTGGACGCACACGGACATTTGGCCGGCCAGGACGAGCTTTTTGACGGCGAAGAGCAGCTGTTTGATACGGCTGCTGAAGACAGGACCGACCGAAGTTTCCCAGCACCGGTGTGGAAGTTCCTCCAAGGTGAAGACCCGCTGATCACAGGTTTTCTCTGTCTAACCTTTCAAAAACATAAGGGCATTCAGACTGTTCCATCAGTGAACAACCTGTGAAGACCGAATTAGGAGCACTGTAAAACTGTTAAAGAAACTTGATTAATGTTTCATAAATAAGCAATATGGCTTAAAATTGCTTTTCACATTTGCTTTTATTGTCCCAAAACCTGTGACTACTTTAATATGAAAGGATGTTTCTGTCAAAACTGGTAATGTGTGCCCGTTTTAATAATTTATGTGAAGATGAGGTCTTTACATTCATTTACATACAAATTCACTCAGGCCTCAATGCAAAGACTTTCACTTTATACATTCAGTAACTTCGGTTTCCATTTTACTTTAGATTTATAAAGTGCCATTTCACAATGTCAATGTACCCTTCAAAGTTAAACGTTTCTACACATTTAGTTATGGCCTGATAACTGTCTTAAAAATAAATAAATGTATTATATTTATAGTATTTACCCATTTTAATTTCTGGGTAGAATAATCCTGCACGTCTCATGTCTCAACACTTACCTGGCCTGCCTTGCGACCAATCAATGCGTTAATTGACATCCATGTGAAAGGCAGATTATTTGAGTGAAGAATCATGGCTTTGAGGTACACTGGTGGCTCACCTGGTGAAGCATGTGGCCCATGTACTAAGGCTGAGTCCATGCTGCAGTGGCCTGGGTTTGATTCCAGCATTCAGCCCTTTGCTGCAAATAAACGCGTTTCCCGTTTAACCTCTGGCATCATTTCCTACATAATTCTTCTTTTTTTTTTCTTTCTCATTTCAGGGAGTGGAATAAGTCCAGAGACATCAGATTTCAACAGGCCACAGTATCGCTGCAGTAATGGAACACTTTTCCTGCGCTTTTCACTCATCCGATACTCAAATCTGCGTCTTGAAGGTGTGTTTGATTTGTCCACCTACAGCGTGTTTTTGCTTTTTAGAAAAAGGAATAACCTCTGTCAGAAACTTAATGTTTCCATTATTTATTTTTTTTCCACAGATGGGGTGCAGTTGTTGTCACTGCCTGACAGGTGTCACAGTTCCATTCATATTCATAGGTGGTGGTTGTTGGTGAAGCTTCATACTGGCTGCTACACAGCAATACAGGTAACATGTTAGTGACTTTGCCCAAAGTAATGAGTACTAATTCTCAGGTTCCATCTAAAAACGGTATTCCTCGCATCTGCAAAAGCCAAGTGGTTGCAAGTTGTATAAACGTAGGGTATACACTTAACAATTGATTTAAACTGAAGAGACAATGGATAGTCCGGAGGGATATCGGGGCCATATTTCATGGTAAAACTACATACTTCATAACCAATTAGCTAACATTAGCATTCAACCACTTCCAGCTAACTGGAAAGCACCTGTAGATTGGCAGTGTGAGAGCCCTGGTTAATTGAACTACATGCATTTTCTTTGTGCAAAACAGATGCATTCAGTATCCTATATATTTATATTGAACCTTGTGCTGCTGTAGCCTTCATGGTAATGCAACAACATTCGATTCAGATTTGTTGGCAGTGTTTTGGAATTGTTACTAGGTCTGCCCTACTGTAGTCTCGCGATTCCAGGCTGGTGGCGCTGCTGCCCTTGACCAGTTATGTAAAGTAATTCAAATTTAAGTCTGTGCCATGGGTGGAGTTGTTTCTATAAACTGACCACAAAAACAGTCTTGGCTCTGAAGTAAATTCAGTTATGACCATGTTTCTTCAGATGCCTCCTACAGTTAATAACAATATTATCTATCCCCAGACTGGAGATGGAATTGGTTTCCGCCCGTTGAAACTGCATTTCTTCGACCGTCTGCTGCAGGAGAACATGACTGGCATGGCTGTCTGCGAGAATCCACTAATATCACCAAAGGCAGCATCACAATTGGTGACTTGTAGAAGAACACACATCACTGTGAAGCTGCCTCGTGAAACAAAACTGAAGAAAGTGAGAGAGCTTGGTAAGGACCAAGTCCTTAACTGGCCATCAGAGACACAGCCTTGATATAATCAATCAATCAACTTTATTTCCAGACTCATGTCCAATAAATACCCACATACCAATACAAAACAACAGCCTACAACAAACAAACAAAGACAGAAATAAAAAGCAATGGATTACCAGTGTTTCACATGGATGACGGTATCGCACAAGTACTAAGACAGGGTTTGACCAGCAGCAAAATGGATTGGGTACAGGAAAACCATTCAATCTGCAAATAAATTTGTGCATTAGGTTTCTCAACAGTGCATGGAATGTGTTGACTCCTACCCTACTATTATATCCTATGATATATTTTTGCCTTATAAAGTTATAACTGCTGATCTAGTAGTAAATAATTGCATTCTTGCACATCGTTATTTTTTCCAGCTTTAGTTAGTGGTTTGGTCAGACAAACTCCTGAGAATAACTGTCCTTTCCTGTACTTGACTAGTACATTTTGAATATTACTTCTCAACTACTCACTACAGAATTGGTAATTGTGCCTTTTCTCCCAAAATCTCTCAGACTTTGTTTTTTTTTGTTTTGTTTTTTTTTCTTCATTTTTTTCATCCAGTTTTGTTTGTTAAAATCATAACCGGAACGTTTCCAGCCTCTGAATGTAAGGGTTTCCATCTTCCAAAGTAGTTTCCTTCACAATTACAAAAATGAAAAGGATGTGATTAGATTGTTGGATTTCAAATAAGCATAGGGTGACAACAAAAGTAATGCAACTATTTTTTAAGTAACTAAATTTATAAGTAACTAGTTACTGAGGAAATTAATATTATTACTAGTGATGGCTTACTGCCCAGAACTGCATAGCCTATAGCTGGATCCTAAGTTGTAAGATGTTAGCTATCTAGTTACATCTGATGACTAATGTTGGCTAATTAGCTTCTGTTTTCCTAACAAATATGAGAGGATGCTTGTAATTGCTTGAACCACAATTATAAACTTCAGTCTGAGAGATTTGAGTTTGCTTTCTTTGGCAGATTTTCAAACTAATCAAGGATACACTGTGAGACAGCGAAGGACCCCCAGTACATTATTTGTGGAAATATCAGTGTTACCAGACAGGGTAAGTGAAGTGCGAAAGAAGTTAAAACAAAGTTATGTAATTTTGTGTGGAAAACTAATAAGAATGTTCACAGGATTCTGGCTTTGAACTGGTTTACGTTGACTCTGCTGGGAGACTGTGCGTGGTGTTCGCAGCTTGTTCCCCCATGTTTCCTAAAAAGATTAGAAGGCATGTTAGGAGATCTTTGGAGGAACCAGATTTATTTGATCTGTGGGGCTTTGATGATGTTCCGCTAGAAACATTCGATACGCAAACACAGACAATGGGCACCTCAGCAACGGACACAGGCACAATACAGGAAACTGTTAATGATGTTGATTTTAATAACTTGTGGGGATTTGAGGATATTCCTCTTGACCCATTCAATCCACAAACGACACAGACGACAGCCAGCTCAGTAACTGCTACAGAGACAGATGAAGAAATTTACGAGTTGTGGGGATTTGAAGAAGTTCCTGAAGGGCCATACACTGGAATAGACGTAGTGATTCCAGGGTCTTCTGCCACCACTGCGTCTTCTGCCACAACAGCTGCCACCACTGCGTCTTCTGCCACAACAGCTGCCACCACTGCGTGTTCTGCCACCACTGCGTCTTCTGCCACTACTGCGTCTTCTGCCACCACCACGGCCACCACAACTACAGCCCCAGCGACTGCTAGTACCACCGCTGCAACAGTAACCA
>NW_023340095.1:20406049-20412042 GCF_004916995.1 Morone saxatilis | reverse complement strand
GCTCAACGACAACCAGTTCTACTTAGACCATCACAACCAGCACCTCCCAGGGGAACAATAAACTTATTAAATCCAGAAATTACTGAATGCATAATAAAAAGAATTTAAACAAACTGACTTCTATATTTCTATATTTCTTCATGAAGAATTATGATTTAAAAATGTGTATTTCATCACTATGCTGCGAAATTAAAAAAGATAATATTTTGTAAACTTGATATATATGTTGACAGGGGTGTCAAACGTTTTAATTTGATAATGTGTTTGAAATTAGTACTTTATTTTTAGTAAAGAGATTTAAATACCACTACTGCATTAATCAAGTGTTGTAATGGACATATGCAGTGACTAAGGATCACCTGAAAGGGTACTATCCCAGTGACAGCACCTAGAGGATGAAAATGTGGGCCCATGTTAAATGATGTTCATCTATTTTAATGTTAATAATAAACTATATTCTAAAGTTGAACTAGTGAACCCCTCCGGTTTCTTTAAGTTTCAGTTATTATCAGGATGCTCTTCAAACTGGCAGCATTATCCAATTATAAAATTGGGCTTGTCATGATTCTCCAAATCAATGATTTGAGTTGACTTTTGATTTTAAAGTCACAATTCAGTTCACTTTTGGATTTAAACTTCTGTCTAACTGCAGCGCAAGTACTGTGCAAACAATTTTGAGGTACTTGAGTATTTCCATTTTATGCTACGTTATACTACTACACTACATTTTTTTCAAATATTGTATGTTTTTTCTTTTTTACTCCATCACATTTTAACTTAAGTTAGTGATTACTTTGCAGATCCACATAATAACATAAAATAGAAATCAATTAATAAGTTATGTATTATTATAGATTAAGCTACCCAGGTGTATAAAGTTATTAAAATGAGCTACACCTTTACCAGCAACAACATTTGTTTATTTGTCAGGATCCCCATTAGCTGTGCCCTGAAGTACAGCTAGTCTTCCTGGGGTCCACATTTAAAAACATTACAATCTAAACAAATCAACACATTTAAAAACATACATTAAATCTTACAATCAACATAAATGACAAACATAAGGCTTGATAGTGGTGTCAATTCCTTTAAAAATATACATGAATCATTATTATATTATTATTAATTTATTAACATGCATGAGTAAAGTTTACACAATTTACCCCTATATAGTCCTACAAATATGATGTTGATAAGCTGTTTCCTTATTTTCTTTCCAAGCCTGTGGAAAGATTGATTGTTTCAGGCTGGTATTTAAAATATGACAAATTGGGCATGTGATATAGTCCATAGCCATTCTAATAAGTTTATCATCTATCGTCAATGCCTGGTTATTTTCATTACATGTTGACTGCTTCCAGTTTTAATTCACAGAACTCAAAATGTTTTCTCCCCCATATATTTTTTATGTTGACAATTGATAAGCTGTCTGTTTCATGACATAATTATTTCCTTAGTTTATCTACCTTGCTTCCGAAGTAATCATTCAAGTAGTTTGTAATTTCTTTGGGTTTTGTGATAAAGGTACTTTACACTCTGTAGGTTGTGGAGAGGTGTTTTTTTCTATTATATAATTAGTGTACTGTACCAAAGCTTTTTTTAAATAGTTCTTTGACCTACTTACCTGTAGATTATAATATTGTTTGTTTTTATTTTGATGAAGTTTTGTGACATAATTCCTCAGTTTACAGTATTTTTGTCTGTCAGTTATACAACAGCTTTTTGGTGCTGTTTCCTTTGCCTCGTTCCTCTGAGACATCCATCCAACATCTCACCCATAGCTTCTAAGTACTTATGATTTGAGCTTGGTGGCCTATAACAGCAGCCACCTAAAATAGATTTAATGCAAGAGAAATTAACTTAAAACCATAATACCTCAATTTCTTAATATCCTAACTTAATATCCTCCATAACTTTCACCGGAATATAATTTTGAACATAAAAAGCTACACTACCCTTATGCCTGTTCCTGTCCTTTCTGTATAAATTAAATGATTGTGTGCCTCATTATCTATAAGTCTTATCCAAGTGAGTTTCAGATATTGCAAATATGTTAAAAACTGTTTAAAAATTAAGCAGCAATAGACATGAAATATGAAATGTATTTCCCACTCTGATTTTACCTTTATACATGGGTTGTGTGTGTGTTGTTGTGTGTAAATGTACTTATTCGCTTAGCGTATTGTTAAAAATGATCTGTTAAAAGTTCCTTTTCTTTCTCTTCAATGCCATTTATGGACGAAAAGTTTGTCATACCTGAAGAGTGTCAGCACCTTCTCCTCTGATTCTGACCACCTTTCGTTATGTTGGTTAAACATTTATATAGGGAAAAAGAACCAGATGGAACTCAATTTAAAAAAAGTTTCAACCAGTATTTGACAAACATTGGGAGAATAGTTGATACTGGATTTTCGGTATAAAATCAAAATTGTGACACAACCATTATTGATATTTAATAGTAATATCAAACCCACCTAGTCTTTGTTGACAAGGAGAGCAAAAGGTGATACTATCTTACTTGGTCTGAGGTTTTAGAGGCCTGCCTGGGGATAGTGGGGTCAGACTTTCCCAAAGTAAGCACTAGATGGCAGTCTAATATAAGCATTGATGGTGAAAGTAGCCATCCAAGGACATACTGCAAGTGTAAATGCACCTCTTTTGATTGTCAAGACAGAACAGAAACAGTTGTACATTGTGGGAATATACAATTTAGAACAACTCAAAAACTACACTGCACCTTATTTCATGGCAATGGTAAAGAAGACCCAGTTCTTTAGCATTATGTTAATCCTTAAATTTGTCTAATCCTATCTTCTATTTTTTATATACAATCGCCTATCTTTCTCCACAATGACTGACCCCAAAGTTAGGCAACTAAAAATACTTGTGATTACAGTAAAAAGAAAAACAACAACAAAAAACCAAAATATTAAAGGAGACCTATCAGGCTTTCCCTTATGTACAATGTTACAATATCAAATGTTCATATTAAATGTGGCCAAAGTTCTTAAATAATGAGGTAAATGTATGTAAAAGTAATCCCTGTAAGCAGGCTTCAGGCTTATTGGGCCATTATTGTAGCAAAACTATTTCAAAATGTGAGTGGAGAGTTATATAACTGTAACTCAATCCGTGTGTGCGTAATCAGATTTGTAAATGTGTAAAAAAAGATTTGCAAGTGTGTTGAGGCTTGTAATGTGTAGACACATATGTAAACACATACATACATATTAATGGTTGAAAAGTCATCAGTTACAACTCAGGCTGATTCAGTACGTTGTCTTTTTACACATGACTTTTTCTCCACTTTTGCTGTGGCAGAGATCTGCATAGGTCATCGCCCATGTCCAGAGGCCTGAGTGGGGGTTATGGCAGGGTCAGCTCTGGGGTGGCAGGGACCAAACCAGCAAGAGAACCACTTTCGGCTTCTCTGTTGTCAAACTGGCCTCCAAGAAAGTAAGCTTTTAGGGAGGGGGGGCTTAAAAAGACAGCCGCTAAAATGACTTGTTTCAGGTAGATGTTGACCTGCGAGGCTGCATAATTGACTGGCCCAGTATAAAAATTAATGAGTTTTTTTTTTTTTTATGTAAATACAAAGCTGCTCTAGTGCACTCCCAGAATACAAATATAGAGCTGTAAAGTAGCATAAGAGGTCCCCTTTAATTGTAAATATGTTACAGGACACAAACTCCAGTCTCCCATTCACTACTGACCTTCAAACCCTTACTTTCTGCTTCACTACATCAATGGATTACTACTTCCTGCACTGGCACTAAACTGGCAGCTGGACTTAAAAATGATATGCTGCAAATTCATCCAATGTAAACATAATTCCAGGGATACTGTCTTTTTCAAAAAGACAGACTTTGCTGCTTAGATAAAACTACAAAACCAACAGATCATAAATAAGACAAATGTACTGTGAATTCTGGATAACATTTTTCAGACTACAAAAACATGGCTGACGCTCAGCTCCTTTCACGCCAGTATAAAATGTTTGCCTTCAGGAAGAATTTAACAGTTATACAGACACTGCAAAGAGTGCAAAAATATAATACAATGTATTGTTTTTTTCTTCTGTTTTGATATGTTTGAAAACATAAAACATAGTTCATGTAAATGTTGCTATTTTTGTGGTGAAACAATATGACATCTTGCATCACCTTTGTCATCAAGGCACTAAATGGTACTGTGGAACCTACTTTGGGAACCACTGCGACTACTTTACTCTTACTCTAGAGCAAAATTAAGAGGTCTCAGACCTTCATCGGCTCCTTAAACATGAGGCATGTCAACAATTATCATTAGGAGTTGTAAGCTGGTGCAAATTTCAACCATTTACAAGTACTCTGACTCTTCAAACCTTGTGTGAACGTACAGTAAGCATGGGTTCCTCTAAGCAGCTGTGTAAGACTGAAAATGAAACTTATTGATGGCCACTGATGTCCACAATGCAGCTTGAAGTTTCCACAATGTGAAATCTAGTTAAGAGATCGCAGTTTAAGGGACCTGTGGAGGTCAAGATGAGATCTGGAAGGCAAATCAGAACCTCCATGGGAATGCAAAAGACCTGCAGACTTAGGAATCCCACTGTCCAGAGCTGATTTTGCAAACAAAACCTTAATGGAAGAGTCGGTAGAAGAAAACCCTACCTGTATCCACTTTATAAAATCCAGTGTTAGAAGTTTGCAACAGAACATCTACAGAACCCTGATGCGTTTCGCAAACAAGTGTTGTGGACTGATGAAGTTAAAAAAGGACTCTTTGGCCACAATCAGCAAAGGCATGTTCAGAGAAAACAGGAGCAGCAATTTGGGAAAAGCACACCTGTTAAGCATGGGGGTGGATCCATCATGTTTTGTGGTTGTGTTGCAGCCAGTGCCTCAGGAAATATTGCATGGGTGGAGGGAAGAATGGATTCCACTAAATAGCAGCAAATTGTGGAAGCAACCATCACAGCTTCTGTAAAAAAGCTGAAGCTGAAAAAAAGGAAAGCTTCTACAACAGGATAATGATCCTAAACGTACCTCGAAATCCACCATGGACTATCAAAAGAGACACAAGCTGAAGGTTTTGGAGTCGCCCTCACAGTCCCCTGACTTAAAAATAATTGAGAATCTGTGGATAGATCTTAAAAGAGCTGTGCATGCAAGACGCCTTAGAAGCCTTTTACAAGGAAGAATGGGGAAAAAATCCCAAATACAAGAATTGCCATTTTCAAGCTGTTTTTATTTTTAATTGTTTTATTCAATTCATGAAACGAAACAATGCATCAAAATCACCAAAATGTGTCAAGTGGTGGTCAAACTTTCGCATACAACTGTATTGCTCAGATAGAAGAAGACCAGTAAGATAATTTTTTTTTTGCTGTGGGTCAGTAGCAGATTTAATCCTGGCACTGCCACATGGACATTTCTACTGGCTGTTTCTGGACTGCCGTAATAACTATACTTGGGAGGTTGTGAAAATCAGTGTATAGACTTCATCTCAATTTCCACTGTGTGAGTCCCTACTCTTTTATCCTATAACTCAGTATGCTTCTGGTCTTTGGGTCACACAGCTAAACTACAATGTAACCAGTGGTTAGATGCATAATTAAGCACAGAAGGAATTAATATATTTTACCAATGTGTCTTGAAAAGTGTTGGAAGGCAAATTTTCTGACCAGAGCTCGTTATTTGTTCTGTTCCCATGGGTTGTCCTCTTTGGAGGGGGCATTCCCCGCTGCCCTCAAGCCCTCTCCAGCAGGCCAGCAGAGCTAGACAAACAAGACCTGGGGTCCAGTCAATTTGTCTGGACAAATGTGGGGATTTGGGGCCACGGCAAGCTATGCAGGGACGAGTGCTAATTGTTTGTGTGCCAAGCAACTCCCCTCCATCCCCTGGTCTCTTAAGTCACTCTATTCACCCTGGTCTTTGTCTGGTAAGTAACTTGAACCTGACACATCAGACCAGGGAAAGTGGAATTCAAGTTATCCCCCCCCCCCCCCCTTT
>NW_023340095.1:20393768-20405949 GCF_004916995.1 Morone saxatilis | reverse complement strand
TATCCCCCCCCCCCCCCATTTACGATCAGTTCATTGTCCAGGCATAAAATGTAATAAAGTGTGATTTTTTTTCACTCTCAATGTACGTTTTTAAAAATCCTTACTTGTTCTTTCTCTTCCATGCTCTTAGATCCATGGAAGTGGGGTCACAGGAGGAGGATGGATGGGGAGCAGATGGGTTGGGTGGGGTGGGGTGGGGGCTGTGGTTCCCTTATACCTCCTTGGTCAACAATAAGCTGAAGCCGCACTACATCAGTACATGTGGCAGAGACAATCTGAGAAAGTGGCTGGAACCAGCCGTCACCTAAGGCCCCTGTCCTTCACTGGTCCAGTCAGGCCCCCCTGTGCTCTCCTGGCATGCTGATCAGAGGATTAAGGCCTGGAGATGGCGTTGAGTCAAGAGCACGCTAGAGAAAGGGAATGGCATGCAGGGAAGATGAGGTACAAGCTGGTTTCACACGCACCCACACCCACACAAGAAGGCGAGCAGACGTATATCAAGAGGACTGCACACTGGCCTGCACCAATGGCAGCTTGTCAGTAGAGGGTACCACTGTGCCGCCACTCAGTGTTTGCACAGGGGAAAAGTTATTTGAAATATCTTTAAAAATATTTTCACTATACTCATTTGAGTATATATAGAGAGAAAGTGTGTAAAATGCGTTATCGCTGCACTTCACCAGTCATTTCCCTGTCTTGTATCTTTAAGGGAAACTCTTACTTACTCTATACTGTTTTCAGCAGCCATTAAAAACACAACAGAAGACACATACTGTAGTGCATACTGTAGAAAATAAAACCCAGCAACAGCAACAAACAGACTGAGTGAAGACTTAAAAGTAGAAGTTAGAAACAGAATGACGTAAAGTACAGGAATTAATCTATATGTTGCTTTTGCTTTAGACACTAGTCAGATATAAACAACGGTTCAATAAAACGTTCTCGTTGCGAGCTATACATAGGCCTCACACAAGAACCACTGGTGTGGAAAGACCACGTACAAATAATTTATACAAACATTTACCAAAAATTGTTCTATATAGTCAGCCTTTCTGGAAAATAGAAAAAGGTGAGTATTTTGGCATGACAAAAATTACATTTATCCAATTCAGTATTTTCTTGTAAGATTGCTCAACTCCAACAGCTGCCTCAGGATCATTATGTAAGTATTTGTTCAGGAGAACATCCATTGTTGCAACATGTATTTTAATCAGTCATCCATCTCTGTGACTGTTTGATTCCCTGGAACACCACTTTATGAACCACTTTGCTTTAGCAAGAAAGTTTTTGGCATCTAACTTTGCGTCAAAGTTCGTCAGGTCACGATCACGAGTGATCTACAACAAATGTATGCAGTTTTTAGGCTTGCTGCATCTGACTCTTGAACAAGCAAACTTAATGAAAAAAGTAAAAGAGATTAACAATGAATTCACTGAATGAAAAAAATGGTTGCAGTATTAAAATTAATGCAATTAGTTCTTTGCACTCTTTTAAAATGTCAGCAACCATTTTTAGCCTGCACACACTGCTTTCATTCAACCATTTGTCTCTGGCTTTTCTGCTTGAAGTTGAAAACGGTGTTGGCGCAATATACTGTATGGCTGGATTCCAAAATATTTTCCTCACCAGTGCATCCACCAACCATTCAGGCCTCATTATGACATTAACGCTATTTGCTAGAGTGTCAGAAACACTATTCAGGTAATAAAACAGAGACAAGCATTAAGGTTATTAGCCCAGATTTAATTGGTCCCAAACTCTGTAGCAAAGTCATTTTGGACCAGCAATCCAGGACTCTGTAGTGAAGTCTTTCCCCCAGAATGCTGCATTTGGATTTTGAATTAAATTGAAGCACTTTATCAATTAATTTTCTTCTCTCATTTTCGAGCTATTGTTTTGATGTGCTATATGAAGTCCTAAACATCTCTTTTTGAAGAAGTGAGGACCAGGCAAATATCCCACCTTCCAGAAATCTGTTGTTCAAATATGTTTAAACTTTCTAACGGAGGTGCTAAAAATGCACACATTCTTTACTCAAGCAGAAGTACAGATACTTGTGTAAAAAAAGACTTCGGTAAAAGTAGATGTAAAGATTCAACTTCTTTACTCAAGTAAAAGTGGAAAAGTACAGGCTCTAAAACATACTCAAAGTATAAAAGTAAAAAGTATTCTCTCTCTTAAGGACATTTCTACCAACTGTTTCTCTGCAAAGATAACTGAAACATCAAACAGGGCTGAGTCTCCCTCTCTTGTCTGCTTCGTTCTTCTTTGTTACATCTTACATCTTATGTTTTGCGTGATATGCACTGGTCTTGATGTTGGGAAAGCGTGCAATAATGCAAAAAATAATTATGATAATCAATAATTCCCCTCAAATGCATTAAAACAACAGTAACATTCCAATTTAGAAAATGAAAAGAGGTCGAAAGTAAGATATTTGTGTTTAAATGTAGGGGATAAAAGTCAAAAGTTGTCAGAAAAATAAATGCTCAAGTAAAGTACAGATATCTGAAAAAAACTGCTTAAGTACAGTAAAAAAGTATTTGTACTTTGTTACTTCACACTTCTACTTTCTAAAAATGTCCTTATCTGCAAAAATGTAAATATTTTCATGCTAGAACTCAAACTGGTTAAAGCATACATACACACAATTACTAAAATGTCCTCACTTTGTATACATCTCAATGTCCTAAATGGCTTCACTTCACAAAAATGTCCTCATTTAAAAAAACAACCTCACAGAAGTACAGGAACACACGTTAAGACAGGTTTTTACAAATTACAAATTAACAGGGTCATTAGCAATGCTCCTTCCCACAAATCGCAGTCCATTCAGGCTACTTGTGTTTTGTGTGTTTGGTCCTGCCCACCGATCGGTAGGCAGGTGGTCAGCAGGGCTCAAACTGTTCCGCCTTCACGTGAAGCCAAGAAAGTGTGGCCTCTTCTTGAATGTACCCCAGCAGTGACCCATCCTCTGATCCTACTCACCCCTGAAACACACACACACTCATAGGACACCTTGTTAAACTCAGCAAGGGGCTGCTGGCTCTTCTAGTGCTAGTCGTGGGGGGCCCTCTATGTGAGTAAAAAGGGAGGCCGCAGGACAATAACACATACAACAGAGTGTGTGCTGTTGACATCTGCATACTCCTGGCACAGGAGGCAAGTCCAAAACTCATCTTTTTGTTCTTGCGTGTGCTCTTGTGTCACCAACAGTAAAAAGTCTACTTTCTGTCACCTCCAACTTTCTCTGTGATTGTTTTATGTTTTACTCTGATAGGACATGCTATTTGTCAAAACATTAGCTGGTTTCCTTAATTTAAAGGTTTATGCCTGTGTTCTCATGACCTCATTCCTCCACTTCTTGCTAATCTTGTATGTAAGATTGAATATCTGAGGCAACAAAACAGAGAGGTTTAACCTGCTGAATATATTGAATAAACCCCACTTCTCAGCAGATGATTTTGTGTGCCAACCCAAACAGCAGAAACGAGAGATGTACAGATTTTCTTATAGTTATCGGCATTTCAATAGGGCCAGTACGCTTAAAAAAAAAAAAAAGAGCCAAATATGGACAGAATTACATTTGACACATCGTTTGCAGATTTACGTCCACTAATGTGGATGCGGCCAAAGACATGTGGGAGGTGGTCTAGGGATTGTTTAGCAGTGTGCATGTGTCTGCTTGCAGATCCACGTGCATGTGTGTCTGCTTTGGGAGTAGCAGGTTGGGCACGGACGTCACAATATGGGCTTTAATTCAGACCAACAGCCTCTGTGTCAGAAAGGAGGGGACAGAGCAATTAGACCCGCGGAGGAGATGGAAAGAAAGACGGAAGGGAATTGTGAATTTGACACATTAAATGGTGGTCGTCATTAGCATGTGGCTTTGTAGAGTTGGGGTGTATTCACTGGATCCTTGAATGCATATTGCTTCACTACCACGGCCGTACCCCCACCTCTCTTCTTCTCAGTCTGTCCATCATCCCCACGGCCACCTTTCACTATAATCACCCTATTTGGCCTCCTTTTTCATTCAGTTTCTACAGCTTTTCTGTTGCCTTCATCTTTTTATGCCGTCATGCTGACTGGAATAGAGTCCCTGGAATCCTAAATCAAAACAAATTAAGCTGGATAATTAGATGTAGGAACAAATGAAATGTCAGACTCTAGTTGGTAGACTCAGCACCAATAACAGCATGAGCTTATCTTCCTGTATTAGAACCAGATATACATTTGATACTGTTTTTATAGAATGGCTGGTGGATGTTACTCAGCAGTTCCTGCAGGGTTTCTGAGGACACATTAAAAACTCATTTTGACTTGAATTAGTCTTTCGTTTTGCTGAAGACCTGACGCAGTTTCTGTTGGAGCTGACTTTCACTCAGCTTGTTGTCTCTGCTATATGAGCCTGGAAAAGAGCAAAGTAGCAGGCCCAGTGTGGTGCCTTTTCCTCCATTGTGCTGAGATCACCTCATGCCAGCTTTCCCCTGTCACATTAGTGCACATCAAGACACTGAGCAACACACAACCCACACAGAAAGGAAATGTGTCCTCTGGGTTTCTACTCAGTTGGGAGTTTTGTGTTTGCAGGTGATCCTCTATTAAGAATTAACATTGATTAAATCCAAGAATGACACAATGTGTTTCCAGAGTGCTGGAGGGACATGGTTTGGGATTTTCATCGTAGTGTTTGTAAATGACTCAGCTATTTTGTGTAAAGCTTCTGTACATGCACGCAAATGTTTCTCCCCTCAATAGTTTGTTTCAGTGTTGAACCAACTCTAAAACACACTGGATGCTTACTGAAGGGACCCTGGCATTGCATTGGCATCAATGATGCAAATGTTAAAGTTCCCCTCTACTCCACTCCACTGTAGAAACCTGAAGCCACCAGTGCACATTCACACTGAGGCTGGAGGGTGAAAACTTAGCTGATTTGTCACCAGGTTATCGTTGTGTTGTTGGTCTAAACGCTGGTGGCAGCTCTGTTGTTTTTGGGGTTTTTCTGTGGGATCCACGTAGCCCCCAATATCTGACTGAAGATTTTGTCCTTGCATGTAGGATATCAAACTTTGTCCAGCAGTCAGCTCTGCTTCCATTTTGCTGAGGTAACCAGGTCTAAATGACATGTACACTTCCTAATATATTTTAAAAGAAAATGTAATTGCCTCCTGGGTTATGTTCACTGACAAAATTTTTTACTTTCCAGTAAGTGCTACATCCCTGTACTGCACACAAGCTACAAGAAAGTGGGGAGGGTGGTTGGTGAGCATGAAAAACACTTGATACCTCAGATTGGCTTTTGCGCCCTGAGTCCTGGTTTACGTGTGGTTTAAAGAACAAAAATACTTTGGTTTGGCTTAAGGAAAGATTGTTGTTTTTGGTCGAGACCATGATATTTCTCTAATGTTAACCAATGCTTTGAGTTGCATAAACAAAACCATGAAAACTGTAATCAGGCTTTAGTTACCACAGACTTTATCGTTCACCATCTTGCATCATGATTGACACAAGCTTTGTTTACATTATTAAACAGAAACCACATCTTCATACACCCTGTGTTTGTTTGTGTAAGTACCCACCTGCAGGGGTGCTAGTACACACAGGCATATATTTCTGACAGATGACTTTGTAACATGAACAGAGTATTTCTGCTGTTTACCTCAAGATTGTTGCAGCGAAAGATAAAACAGTTGCCATGGCTACAACTTTCCAGAGTGGTAAAACCCTGTTTGTGAGCATTTCAAACGGTTGTGTACCGCAGTGTTTTGTCATCTGATAAGCCTTTAAATGCAGTCCAACTGACTTCCCGAATCATATGTCATTGTCTCACATGAAACAACACGTTCCCACCAATGCAGCCCCCCTGGCCTGTTTTAACACAGGCCTGTTTTTGGTCTGAATCCCACTTACTCAGTACTATTAACACAATGTAACGATTATATCTGATCCAAATCTGTTAATGTACTTAATTAATCTGTGGTATGTGAATATGCAGTCAGTGTGTAAAGAGATGGAGTATACATAAACCTACTAATATTATGCTTCTGACATGACCACAATGTACTCATACAGTAAAAAATGTGCTGTTATAAATAATTAAGCAACAACAATTCAAACTAATCAATTAATTAACTAATTTGGAGACGCACAGATCTTAACAAAAGTATGAAACATGAGTGACTTTGTAAGATGGGATACCACTTGGATCCAACTATAGTCACTTTACCTATACTTTGTTTTATCCTGCCATTTTAAAATGGCAATATGGTAATACATAGATTTGTTGAAAGGAATAAAACCCTTTTCGAAATCAAGATCTCATTTTCTCAGTCAAAGTCAGTAAACTTGAAACTTATTGTACTTGTTTTGAAGCCAAATGTTGTTAAAACAGAAATCTTTATTTCAAATAAAATAAAGTGTGTGCGTTCATTAATGGAGGAACATGTCAGCGTGACTCAACAATGGAGCTCTATGGCACAGAGGAATAAGATAAAGTAATACTTGTTGGTAGGATTAATTCATTGTTAGTTGTGGTGTTGTATGAGATTTGTTCAAAATAAGAAAAATATGGAATACAGCCAAAACCAAAGTCCATTCTCGTCTTTAGACTTTTTACTCTTTCTCCTCCCCTGTTCTCTGGGCAATTCCTTCTCTTCAGTGTGGCTTTCAGTCTTTTTCTATTTGGCCTCCTCTCGTCTCTCTCTCTCTCTCTCTGTCTCTCCTCTCTGCCTGTTAGGGCCGTGCAGCCCGAGCTGTCAGAGCAGCAACAATCCCAGTCCATTAGTATGGTAATGAGGCTGCAGGCCGACAGGTGGCCCGCTAGACAGCTCAATTAAACTGCTCATTAAAGAGGAAAGTTAACGAAGCTGCAGCCCGGTGCCAGTACGGCTTTAACACACAATGTGATGTCACAGGCAACAAATTGCTGGTGAGTAGGGGAGTGTGTCAGTCTGCGTGTGTACAAGTGTGTGTCTGTGTGTGTGCGTGTTTCCCTGTCTTGTGTCCTTGTGTGCACATGTATGAATGTGTGTGAGTGCATATAAGCAATGAGTGTGTCTGTGTGTGGTCAGAGTTTGAAATAACAGGTCAGAGAAAGTTAGATGGACGTTACTAATAAGGCAGAGATGCGGCTCAGTGATCAGTCAAGATGAGAGACGGGGAGGAGATGGGACAGAGAAAAAAATAAGTCACTCAAACTTGGCCTTTTACTGTCCCATCAGGCTGCCAGTGGCCAATTTCTCTGCATCATTATCTGGACAAGAACATAGCAATGCTCTAATTACTATAAAAACAGCCGAAAGTACACGACACAAGTTACTACACATTATTTAGATATTCTTAATATCCCAGTGTGTTACAGGAAAAGGTCTTAAACAGTCTAAAGCAGCTATTTGGAGGCGTAAACAAGTCATTACCTCAGTGATCAATTTCAACAGACCTTTACGTTATTATTGGTATAAACAGTTATATATCATGATGACATAGATGCAAAAATGTTTTTTAGTATGGATGAAATCTTATCATAAATTTCTCGTTTAATTTCTTGCCAATTAAAAAAAGGCTACCTCAGTAGAAAGTGAAATAGAAGAATCCCCCAATTTTACAGATCTCTGTCTTCTTATGGTGTATTATCATCTTATCACTCAACCCTATTGTGATGCTGCTGTTGTTATGTTGACAGAGCGAAAGAGAGAGAGAAAGAGAGAGAGAAAGAGAAAAGTAATCTAGATGGTCAAAGTTGTTGTTTTTGCTGGTAGAAAAAGTAAAGTAAAAAAAAAAAAATCATTATTATATTTTGCAGTTTTTGATAAATTGTATGTTGAAAGAGTTACTGGTCGCTGAAGTTTTTCCTCCTCTCCATACCAGCTGCGAAGTGATTCCTTTCTAACAGTATATTTGCACATCCTGTAGGTTTATTTTCTGGTGTTTTGTTCCATTACTAACTTAGAAAAAACACACTTTATTTGGCTAACTCTGTCAGACTCTCTGTTTCATATTGACTTCAGACTGTGTTGATAACTCCCTCACTCGACCTTTCAGGGAGAAACAACTCACTTTCTCTCTTATCAGTTTGATAAGGCCTGACATAATTTATAACAGATGTGTGTATCTTAAACCTGAGCAGAATAACTGAAAACACCTGTGGGTGTAAAAAAAACATTTCCCCCAGAGGAGATGACAGTTTAAAAGTAAACTAGCGAGAAGCATATAACAACAAGCACACAATAGACATAACTGAATATATGAAGCAGAAGCATAGCTTTTATTTCATTATAGATAAAGTTTAGAAATCACTGTCACTTCTCCCAGAGCTTAAATACAACAAAACTTTAATAATGAATAGCTAATATAAATAATATTGTTATTTATTGATTATTATTATTGATACATTATTAGGCACAATGGCAAATTAAAGGTTTTACAAGCGATAATCTTAACAAGCTTAAAGTAAGTTGCAGTAAGATTAGACACAAACATTCAGCAGTTGTTTCCCCCATACTTCTATATTGATTGATTGATTGACTGATTGATTTTTAGCCCATATGGGCTTACCAGATACTAAAGCAACATCAACCAAGATGGCCACATGACAAAGCACAATATAAACCATTAAACCATTATTCTTTAAATAAATCAAAACATTGAACTTGTTGCTGCATTATCTAAATGATCTCCTTACAGGACTAACACTATGTGATTACAGTTTTTATTCAGTTTTCATTTTAATTTGTTTAGACTGTGTGGGAAGGAGGTTGGGGGCATCGAGTGCAACATGTTTTATTAGTCGCTCATTGTTTATTAAGTATGAGAATAAAGATGTAACACGACATGGTAATCAGTTTGTAACCCTGACCA
Organism: Morone saxatilis; assembly: GCF_004916995.1. Taxonomy (NCBI): domain Eukaryota; kingdom Metazoa; phylum Chordata; class Actinopteri; family Moronidae; genus Morone; species Morone saxatilis. Next base: position 20,397,087 of record NW_023340095.1, on the reverse strand, counting down.
ATTTAGACTCTAATCCGGGGGGCGTGCTCTCTCAAGTGTGAAAATGGGGCCATATGTGTCTTGCTTCTCTCTCTCTCTCTCTTCTGTGTTTCGATCTCTGCCTCTGTGACATGGAGGATCATGGGAGTTAATGGGCTAAGACTCCGGTCAACAAACGGGGTTATGTATGGGCACAAACAAGAACACAGTGAGAAAACAGACCCGCCAGATTCGCTCAAAGCTGTCTGAAAGATGTCTGCCCTTATGAATATGCTAATCCCAGTTTACCATGAACAAAAAAATGCTCATTAATTAATCAGCAACAATGGCCTCCTTTAATGACACACTAGCTGCCGTTGGACACAGAGACTAGTGTATGTGTACGTGAGATTATAATATAAAACAATATTAATCCAAACTGGCAGTTCATGAAAAAATCATGAAATATTTTACACTCGCTGTGACTGTATTTTACAAACATCGGTGGGTACAGTTTATTTAGCATAAAAATAAAAATAAATTCTTGGAACCACCAAACTCATTGAAAAGAAATTCAAATATCACCAATTTAACAAATAATGACAGTTGTCATTGTGACAGGCAGACAGAGGCAGGCCTGCAGCCAGACACACTGTCAGAGGTGTCTGAATGAACTGTTTCACTGTATTGGGTATTAACCTACATAACACAGACCTCCTCAGTTCAGAGATGGTGTGAACCAAACTGCATGGATACAGGACCACAAGCTCAAAACTAGACCAAACCCTGAAGCAGTTAACAATAACACACTTCATCAGTCATGCTGCAGGTCAGATACTGTCGTCAACTGGTGAACTTTTGGTATTTTCTGTTGCTAGAGGCATGTAATGCACCTGGGTATTGGGTGGGAAAAGAGAAAGACATCTTCACCCATTACAGGTGACAATCGTGGCTAATCACATTTCCTCCTTTCATCCTCTTTACCAGCGGAGCTTTCCCTGCCTTAATGTACAGGAAAGAAAGTTTGTTATATGAGTCTTTTGAACCGTGAATAAGGTACATCTTAGAGTATAAAAGGATTGCATCATTAATCTTTTTTGGGGGGGAAATCCCTTTCACAAACAAGCACAATATTGTGTAATCATCATTTTATAATACAGATATACACCATACATAGTGGTACAACAGTAATAACAAAACACACAGGTAAAATAGAGTGAATATTGGATATTTATCAGGTGAACAGAATCACAACTCTAAATAAATGGTAATATTGCTCCTTAGGTGAGGGCCAGAAAAGGGCCAGAAACAGGATGGGGTAAGATCGCCCTTTTTACCCCTTATGTTGTTCTATATAGGTTCTGCTGCAAATGCTTCGGGTCACTGCAGAAGTGGATAGCCCTGAACAAGAACTGGGAGAGGCTGGGCTGACACTGGGACAGCCATTTATGTCTATGTCTATTTATGCTTTGTTGCTTTTTACTAAACTTTTTGCAATGCCTCAGTGTGAGATTTGGTGTTTAATGAGGACATTGTCATCGTTGCATGTTTACATCTTCTTCACAGTTGTTTTTCCAAACTCAACTCTCTTAATTCTCCCTCAAACATTTCCCTGACTTCATATATTTTCCACTGAGTTGAAAGGAAATTGGTTATGAACAGATCAAGGATATTTTTGGGGACAATTTGACCACACCCTTTGCTTTCTGCTGTTCCTGCCTGCACTGCCACTTCGTAACACCTCTCTCTTGTCTTTACATCTGTCCTGTGTCCCTTCAGCAGCAGTAGATCATTGAGGTCCAAGCAGTCAGCAGGCAGCAGCCCGCTGGTCTATTATGTCGCTAATTGGTGGCATGAGTGAGATGGCTACAGTATCAAAAGGCAGGAAGCAAAGGTTGGAGGGACTGGGGGGTTAGGAGATGGAGAGAATGAAGGAAGGAAAAGGAAACTGAGAGAAATAAGAAAAAGGAGTGATTTGTTCTCATTAGAGGAGGGCGTGTCCATTCTCCATGTTAGAAGCAAATTAGGTTGACAGGGGAGTGACAAGTTTTGTGTATGTGTGTGCTTGAGTGTGTGTCTGTATGGGCACGTCAGTCCAAGGGGTTCTGGTAAGAAGTGTTGTGTGCGAGGCGGACAATGAAATTAACAGGTGTGGGTATGAGGCTTCCTGATAAGCTGCTCTCATAATACCGGCTCTATTGGTGGGAAACTGAAAATGGAACTGTGGGAAAAGTAAAGCAGGGATGGAGAGGAAAAGATTTAAACAGAAATGGAAGAGTTTGGACACACATGGGTGACTAATGTGTGATGAATTTGACTGAGAGTTGAGGTAGAGGTGCATTTTGGGTGTGTCAGTAAACATTTGGTATGTCCCAAGCTGAACCACAAGGTAGAATTACTTACTAATTGATTGATTGGCATCAATTGGCCATTTCTGGTCTGTTGTAATATGTCATTCCGCTCAAAAGGTGAAGTGCCATTTGTTTAAGCAGAGCACGCCTGCATGCACATAATTAGGTTGTGGCTCATTTTTGTTGGCAAGTTTACGTACATTAGCAAACTGTAACTGACCACACAATCAAATGTTAGACTGACTTTATGAATAGTTTTATCTCGTTTATTATTTGGTAGTCTGCCAAACATCTAGCTGTTGTATTAGTCAATACCATGGATGTAGCAGGTTGTAATTGACCCTTCCTAAGTCCCGCACCTTTTTGCTCTGTGCTCCAATAACAGTTGAGGAAGCCTCCCTCAGAACCTCGGTCAGCCTTCTCCTTCCTGTACTTAGATGTGCTACTGCTAGGCTCGTCTATGTTGAAAAGACAACCACACTGTGAAGATGGATAAAAGATAAATGCGACATGATATAGCTAGCTTATGTCCCAGCTAGCTTATGTTAACAAAACGGTAGCTAACTAGGTCTACATCAGTCAATAGGTAGCTATTTAACTAGATAGCAAACATTTTGCAAACATTAGCTGACTTAAGATGTGGTGTCTTTCAACCATCTCCAAAATGTGGTTCTTTTCAACCTTTTTCTGTGGCACATCAGGAAAAGAGAAAGTTGACCGAGGTTCTGACCGGGTTGTTGGAGCACAGAACAAAAAGTGACCGGACTATGAATTTTGCATTGAATTAAGCAATATAGGCAAATTCTGTTTTGAACGATATAATTTACTTACTTGAGCCGAGCAAATGAAGCTACATTTGTTACATCCATTCTGAGGAAAAACTGCAGTGCAGGCAGAGGTCAAGCACGTCTGAAAAGCTTTGTAATGTTTCTTTGCAGATGTACTACAAATAAAGAAATTACCAGAAGAGTGAATGATAGCTAGCTATCAGTGGCGGTTCTATCTTGAAT
>NW_023340095.1:20389517-20393668 GCF_004916995.1 Morone saxatilis | reverse complement strand
TTATTATATTATGAATGAAATGTGCGTTTTTTGGAAGAAAGTCGTTTTTTTTTAAGTGCTCGTGCCACGCCCCCATGAAAAGATGCAGCCCTGGGCGGCTGCCCGCTTCGCCCCTTGCCCAAAACCGCTACTGCTAGCTATAGACAGGAGAAAAAAATATTTAATTCAATGTTCTGCTCAAAGGCTATCGGCAAATGTCAGTATGACAACTTTGACAATTCCATTTGTTTTTATTGTCTGCATGTCATACACTAGTGATGATTGGATCTTTAAGTGCTTAATTTGAAATTCAATTGTTTTATGAGAACTGAAAATATTCAGATTTACTTGTCAAGTAGAGTATTACCCACTCTGCAAAAACAGTTGTACAAAAGTTAGCTCTGGAGGAAACTTTGCAAAGTTTGAAAACAAACATAGTGATGGATGATGAAAGATACTACTAAGTTGCATTATGGGTAAGATCCAGAGTTTTTTAGCTTGACTCATAGTGACTAAAAGTCAGGGTATCAGGGTAGGCTTAGTAGCATCAATGTTGTCAATTCTTTTTTGTTTTAAATAAATCCATCTCTTGTGATACTCTCTGACATGGAAGAAGAATTTACCACTCTAGAACAGTGGTTTTGTTGTTGTCTAAAGCACAATATATGATCCTCTGAGCACAGAACTTCCACAGTTCACCACAGTCTACTGCTCTACACCTGTTGGCGATAATGCACCTATAAACTGGTTTTAGGACAGACGATAATCAACAGAGATAAAGAAGTTGAAGTTTGTGAAAAAAGAAAAAGAAAATTTCATGACAATGAACTCATTAAATGGACCATGATGTTACATTGTTTAGTTTGTCATCTGCTGTATCCAAAGTGAAGAATGACAACAGTCGTTGTACACAGTTATTTGTGTTAGAAAATAGACTCATACACAACAATCGAAACAAGTGACACAATTGTATGATGATGTGTGTTGTGGTAAGCGCGACACTTACACCGTTGTGCCCAACATTCCCTCTAGCCTCGCTCTCCTTTGCCCCAAGGGTGTTTTTTTGCAGGCTCATGTGTCCTAATCGTCCCCCTCTCCCCGTCACTTCCACTGACCCCCTGTTGTGGAGGGAGAGAGCAACATTACATCTTAATCTCACCCGCTTGATGGAGAATGCAGGTCCCTGAAAGGCAGCATTTTCTGGTTACATGAACCCATTGGGGGTGAATCAACCATATGCCAATTGACATGGCTGGGGCTGAATGGCCAACGTGGATTGTAACAGTGGTACTCGGACAAAAAGCCCCCTGCGGGCTCCCACACCTCCACCAGAACTGAACAGACGTTCAGGCTGCCGCTGACACAAGGCCAGATCCCCCCACCCATCCACCCACCAACACGCACACAATATTGGTCCCCCACTGGCCTCTGATGTTTATGTTTTTGATATGATGTTGGGAATACAAGGATTGGACAAAATAAAAGTACCTCGCAACATCATGCCATTCACTGTTGTTGTGGTGCTTTATAAGACAAAATACAGGAGGGTATAAAGACTCAGAAACACATGGCTGCTTTTTTTTAATTTCATAACACTGTTGAGCTGAAAACAGTTTTTACTGAATTAATAAAATATGTATTATATATTATATATATAAATATATTATAACCTGGAAGTGCCAAAAACTCAATACTGACTTTTTTACACATTGTGATGGTGGCTAAGAAAAAAATTAAGTAATGATTTACACCAGCTAACTTATTCTGTGTAGTAAAAAAAATAAATAAATAAAAAAAACACATAAAGACAGAAGAAAATAAACCCTTCCATGATCATTAATGATTAATGATTCATCGTCATTAATCAATAGATTTTTGCTTGCTTTGATCGCCATTGTCCGGTTTTATTTCTTGTAAATGTCCAAAATCAGAACAGTGTTCATGGAAATTAGCACAAAGTTTCTCTCTTAGTTTGATGATAATAATAAAATGTATTTGTACAATAATTTTTTGACAAAATTACAAAGTGCTTTACAAGGAAATAAATGCTTTACATCAGTACTGCATCCTTTGTGCATCCTTTAAAACCCATTGGATATAGTAAGGAAAAGTTAGAATACATGAATCCTGTTAAAAATCAGACTTTTATGCTTTTTTTGGCTTTGTAAAAATATAAAATAGTATACATTAGCCACTCAGTAGTGGAATAAAACCAAATGTATATATGGTGAGAGACAGTCTTTCAAAGTGTTGGTCATGACTGATTGTACATGGAGAATTAAATTGTAATCAGATGGCAGTGGACTCTCTGCGACAAATAACAAAACACTTCTCGTCTTTTCTACACCAGTGATCCCACATGAGAGTGTGAGATGTGGAGCTTTAGTGAAAATGTGCCCTGATTGGAGAGGCAAGCTGGCCCTGCCACTCCACTGACTGTACCACTGGAGAGGCCAGTGCGTTCACCATATGGGACAGGGATGGTCAATAGGATTACGTTGTGCACCTCTCCTTCTCCCTCTTCTGTCCAACACACATAATCAACCAGGGGATGAAGTCCTGGCCCACCAAGCCTCTGCTGAAGTGATCCCAGATCCCCTTTCCCCTACTTGGGAAGGGAGAGTGGGGCAGTGGGGGTCTCGTGGGCAGAGAGAAAGAGCAAGGGGAGCAGCAGATGGATTAACATATTCAACAGAGGCAGAGATCAAGCCTTTATAGAGTGAGGACAGAGGGAGGCTTTCTCTCACACATACAGAGTCTGAGAGAAAACAGAATTGAGTGTAAGCTGGATTTGTTTTCATTGTCATGGAAAAACAGTGATAACCACTCACATGTAGCCTAATTTTTTTTTCTCACAAATGCGGGCAGGAGGTGGACATGTGCACAAACCCTAGTGGTGGAAAATAACTAAATACATTTACTCAAGGTAATTGTACAATACTTGAGTAAATATCAAATTTAAGTTTTTTCAAACTATATATCAAGTAAAAATACGATGATTTTCACTTGTTACGACTTTATACTGCTATATTTAGAGATTAATATGTACCTATTAGCCTCATAATCAGACTGAATTGCCAATTTTATTTCACTTCTATTGTTTGTCAGCATCATTTTAACATAAAAAGCTAAGAACAGTTTATGATATTCATATAAATCAAAGAAAATGCCTTCCAAAATCTCTACAAGTCAGTGTTGAAAAATAAATCTGCTTTATGACATGACAAAGTTTTTGGTTAAGATTCGGTTAGGTCTGGGCACAAGAACAATCATGATTTGGGTTTGGGTGATTTGTGAAGGTAAATGGACCTTCATTATCATGGTTACAATAATAACAACTTGGTTAAAGTCAGGGAACAATTGTGAAAGGGAGCCAACGTTGAGGGTCTGTTGAAAACTGGAAATGAACAGCGGCTTCCTGTGATAAAGTCAGAGGGTTTTTTTGACTCATCCATCAACCTCCTCCCTCTGAGGACTCTGTTGCTCTATATTACTGCCACCTGACATTCCTCTTTGTTCCTGCCATAATTCCTATGGCCACTAAAGGGCTTTGTCACTTGAACTGATCGAACAAAACAAGCAAAGGAAACAAGTCTGACAAATTATTAATCAGTTAATAGTAAAAAGAAATTAAAAATATCAATCAATAATGTAAATAATAGTTACAGCCATAATTTAAGAGTTCACATGCACAAATTTCTTTTCATTAAAATATGAAGAAGTTAACTTACACACACAGATTAACAAACGTAAGAAGAAGATTTGAACATTTGTTTTCACTTCAGTGGAGTTTTGCTCCTGGCTGGTAGCAGCCAAAAGGATTGCAGGAGACTTTATACAAAGTAAGAAAGCAAGAACAATCTGTTTTTTCTTTTGTTTGGTATTTTAAGAGTTGTTTTTTCTGTGCTAAGTCGACTTACATCAGCCTGTACAGCTGTGTCCATCTCATCCACGCTTACTGCCATTTTTGTAAGAAATCTTTCTTTCACCATTTTTCTAGCTTTGTGCGAGAAGATTATGTTATAAAATATATAACACTGGAAAGGGTCATTCTACATAATGAGCACTTTCACTTTTGATACTAAATACATGTTTTATTTCTAAACCTTTGATATTGATATTACTTTATGAGTATTTTCACAGTTTGGTGTTGCTACTTTTACTTAAGTAAA
>NW_023340095.1:20388920-20389456 GCF_004916995.1 Morone saxatilis | reverse complement strand
ACACACACACACACACAGCACTACCACTGTGCTGTGAGCGAACTCGTGGCCCTGTCCCAGCATGGGCACCAGATTAGAGACCCTGTTTTTTCACTGGTTTGCTGTTCTCATGACATGTAAATGGCCAGTGAGATAGTGGACCAACATTATCCTACACATTCATCTCCACATCAAAGATGAGCCCAACGGCCAGAAGAATACCACCCTGAAAGAGAGCAAAGACCTTGCTACTAATGTTGGATTAGAGATCCAAAAGTAGAAAGTAGCTTGTGTAGTGTTTATGAGTGACTGTTGATATCTGATCAGGCTAAGTTCTCTTTTCTTTTACATGCATCTTGCCCAAACCAAGACATTGTTTAGCTGGCTTTTAGTCTGTCTCCCTCTTACTGTCATAGTGAAGTTTACCCTTGTCAGACAAAGACAGATAGACTCATGAACATTTCATTAAATGCGTCTCTTTGCATTAAACCTCTGTTGTGTCACCTTCAACCTTCAGTGATTACCACGCCCATACGGAATCTGCGCCCGCAGATTTC
>NW_023340095.1:20380592-20388882 GCF_004916995.1 Morone saxatilis | reverse complement strand
GAATGTTAACACATCTCCACCCCATTGTGCATGTGAGTGATTCGTCTCTTGTTCTCAGTTAGCATTAAGATCACACTTTTGTTTTTTATTAAATAAAAAATAAATATTTAAAACTAAATATTTATTTATAGAATAGTTATTTTACTCTGCTAGAAGTAATTTTAGGTGATTTAAATTTTTCTCAAAGCAATTTTTGTTATCTTAATAATATAGTAATATTCACATTACAAGTAAAAATACATTCCGCTGATCTGGTGATCACTCTTTTTTGTTTCAGTATAGCTGAACACACAGCATAGGTCATTACACCCATGTCATTCAAAAACCATGGCCATTAATCTACAGCCTCCATTCTTCTGGTTCCAGGCTTTCCACCAGATTGTGAACCTGGCTGCAGGGATTTGCTCCCATTCAAAACATTGGGCAAGTCTAATGCGTATGTTGGGTGATACGGTCTGGCTCATAGTCAGTGTTTTAGTTCCCATCCCAAAGGTGTTAGATGAAGTTGAGGTCAGTGCTCTGTGCTGGCCAGTATCCTAGGAATTACATTCATATTGGACAATTCTACACATAAAAAAAAATGTTTTACTTTCATGCAGCAGACCAATCAGAGATCCATCACAGTTGTGTAATTAATCAGAACCACAATTGTTCCCTGATCTTAACTGCCCTATATTTGCCCTGCACAGATAATGTCAAACACAAGGATTTTAATAACATATCAACAATCTAGTGTTGCGATAGGGTTGCTCCTTTATTTATCTGGCTTTGTGCAAGGGGGCGTTTTCATGTTGAAACAGAAAAGAGACAAACACAAACTGTTGAAACAAAGTTAGAAGCACATTATTATCTAAAATCTAATTGTTTGAGGTAGCATGAAGATGTATCTTAATTGGGATTATGGGGAGCAAAACCACAGAAAAAGCCCTAGACCAAAAGTACACAAAAGTATTTACAGGGAGGTCCAAAGTGATAAGTCCTGCACTGCTGCATTGAGACCCTCAATCAAATCACAGTTTTGTGAGAAGGTGAGGGGTTGAACAAGTGAATGCAAGGCGGTGATCATCAGTGATACTAATCGTTTGAGCAGCCTGATGTAGGAACACTGTAATTTGTCAGGTTTGGCAGCCGTACACTAATCAAAATCACAGCGGCCTTTGAGGGTGCAATGAGAGAATAAAAAGAAGAGAGGAACAAGAGAATAAGAGCGGCATATCAACGTAGAGAAGGAGACTGAAGGAAAACAATACAGCAGCAGCCAGAGAAAGAGGGTGAACCTGCTGCCTGGCTGCTGGTGTTGTGATTGATGAGGTCACTGAGAGGGCTTCTCCAAAATGCACAGTGTCTTCAGAGGGTCAGTCAGAGGTTGGGTAGAGGTCAGAGTGCAACCAAAGGGGAGACGCCGTTTTTCTCAACAAATGTTCATAAAATTATTTTTGGGGAAATTAAGTCTTCCCTGCTCATGATGGCCACTGTATACTCTTTTTAACTCTATCACCTGAAGGACCATGAAAATCTTGTATGTAACAGGCTCCCAATTTGCTGCCATGGTGCTCCTTATAACATCATACTGTACATCTAAACTTCTGTTTCAACAGTCTCTCCTTTCTGTCTGTGAGGACTACTATCTGACATTTAATGGTATTAAATATCAGCAATATCTTAAAGTGCATTCACATTGAATGCAGAGCTTTTTATTCATAAAAGTCTGAATGCTGCAGTGATTTTCAGCAGTCTGTTGACTCTGCAACTTGACTTTTTATGTATGTTTGATCTCTAGTCTTTTCAAAGCTTTAAGGGGGAATCCTTGCCGCAGAATCACATTTTAGCTTGTCAGAAAGAATGATGAACAAAATTTAAGAAAATACATAAATCTACAGAGGCTGGTAGAGCAGAAGTTAACCAGAAGGACTTAAGCTTTGTATATGAACAAAAATATATGACATTGAAAAATACCATAACATGTATAATATTTCATCCATCCCCAAACATAAACACACATGCTAATTCCAAGACACCTACAGTATACACACAAAGCACTTTCCAGTGTTGTCACTTAATGTCCCTGGGTGGGAGGGCTAGCAGTGGAGTATGTGTGAAGGTAACCTTTTCAACCGTGTTGGAGCCACTTGGTAAACACACACTATAATTACTGCTTATTAGAGGCTATAGGAGCCCATTAGTGGCACTGGCCCTACCCCTCACTGCCTGCCACCTCATTATAGAAGCCAGTACAGCACAGTCTGCCTCATTACCACCTGCCTGTTAAACTCACACACATGCATCCATGCAGGGACACGACACACACACACACACGTCACACAAACAAGTAAACACACACACACACACACACACACACACACACACACTTATGAGCACCCACCACACTGCAGGTGCTACCAGATTGAAGTCAGGTGTCGACTTGTTAACTGTCTGATAGTGGAAAATAGTGTGTGTGTGAGTGTGTGTGTTTGTGCATAAGCATGTTCATTGCATTATGTGACATTAGTCCAATGTGATCAACACTGCTTATGACTTTTTGCCTCATGTTATAAGTAGTGCTCATTGTTTTTAACATTACATTAGAATTTTGTTAATGTTTTTATAATTTATGCAAATATTTATGTGTGACCCAGCCAACTTTACTTTAGTAAAAAACATCAAAATACAGTTAAGTAATCGATAACTGATCATTCAATTAATAATCAGGTAACAGATAAACAGGTTGTATTATATGTTAGCTCATGTACACGTGATTGCATACACAACTCTCTTCCTTAATAAAACACTAATCATCTATTGTTGGTCTCTTCATTTTCTGTCACTCATCAGTAAGGACCCTTTCTTTCATTTGTATGCACACGCTGTTTTGATTTAGGTCAGTTATAGTGTAAGTAGAGGCAACTGAACAAAGTAACGAGTTTAGTGTGAAACCAACTCGTTACAACGTAGAGGTTAGTGTTAACTTTATACTAACACAATGTAACACATTTTGCTAATGCATCAAGCTGCATGTATAGGCAACAAAAGAATAAGCTTAAAACTTCCTGGGCTTTGGTTGTAGGTAGGCTGGCACACATGCATTATATGTGCGCACACACATATACACAAACAAAAAGTCTCTCTTAATTGCCCCCTCAGTGTGCCCCATTTTGACCCAGTCTCTGTTAAAAAAAACAATAATGTTACATTCCAGACCATGCCACCCTATGCCGTTCACAGTGCCGCCTGTGCTGCAAACAAAAGCCTCCTCTCTGTCAGCAGGCACTGAACTGGGTGCAGCTGCCACTGCCGTTTCTTCACTTTACTGGGAAGGCCTGAGCTTCTCAACAACTGTGATTTACTGGGCAATACAGACGCTATTTTCTTCCCCAACAGACCCTCGCCCATCCATTTCTCTCACCCTCTCTGCCCTCTCTGTGCCCCCTGTGGTGTTTGCAGTATCTTTGCTGATTCTATTTGACTCTGCCATGGCAGCAGAGGCAGAGAGAAGCTGCCAGCACACTCTTCTTCTCTTTGATTCTTGTTTTTTTCCGTTTTTTACTCTCAGACCTCTGTCGAGTTACAGTAGTTGAGTGAACGGCACCATGGCAGCACTGGCAGTTAAAGACTTGTATCTGTCTCAGTTGCACGCTCTCTGTGTGTTTTTCTTTGATGCTGTTTTTCCATCTGATCTCGTAAACCTCCAACAGAATGGTCATCATATGGTCTGGTAGGGTTGCCAGGCGGCAGCAAGAATAGACTTGTTGGTCTGTCAAAAATGTATTAAAAGTAAACAGGGTAAACAGTGCTCTCCTGAAGGGAGAATACTGCGGATTTGACGTAGGAGTACGTCAAAACCTAGAACCCGCGATAGCAGGGGTATAGGCTGCGTCAGCTAGACTATACCGAGTGTGTGATACAGTGCATGATGTAGTAAGAGGCTTGAAGCTTACAATGGACCTTGAATCCAGCAGGAGTAAAACATATGGTCAATTCATTTTCAATCGCAAGGTGAGGGTAACAGTAGATTGTCTGTTAAAAAAAACAGGACAGAAATAAGGAGAAAAGGTATTCGATGTTGCAGTGAAAACTGTGGACTTCTTCAGAGTGTGTTGGGTATAAGCTTATGGGAGTGCGGGTTCAGGGGAGAGTGTGGGAATGTGATTTCTTAACGCCAGAAAACGAAGATGAAGCATAACGCAAAGCAAGGTAAAGAGTCACAAAGTGTAATAGATAAAAAAGAAAGAAATGAAATGGGACCCCGGTCGTGGAGATTACCTAGACCTGGTATAGGGAGATCAGGAGAGCAACAACGTCATGCAACCAACGGTGAAGATGCGGTACCAACAACAAAAAATAAACTGACACAACTAATAATAAGTTCTGAGCTGCTACAAACAGCTTCTCTGAAAAACTGACTATATGAATAGATTCCATTTCAGCCTGGCCTATAGTTAAGTCCAGTTAAGTTAATATGACAACATGAGCAGAAGTAGATACCATTGCATAACTTCATATATACTCCAGCTGAGTCCAGATAAATCCATCTACCAGCTGTATATGCTGATGTAAATACAGTTAAGCAGCACCCGAAACCTGGGCAGCAGTCGGGGATAGAATTACCTACCTCCTTCACCGCGCCCACAGAGGATTAAGTCTCAGATTAGTCGCCTTAATGGCCATCATACATATGATCACATGAGGTAAGTACAAATTTATAGATGTGATCAAATGTATTATGAACCATGTAGGCGAATCTCAATAAACTACAAAATAATAACATTCCATGTTCACATGGATTTGTTTATAGTTGCTACATGTCCAAATTGCACCTATGTCTACTTGCTTTCATTTTCTCTTCTTAATAAGTTTGGAATTTGTTGACCTGACTTCTTTTTGGTGACATGTTCCCAGATCTGTCAAGGCCCTAAAATAACAAGATCCAATTTGTAATAAACTGGAATTATACTTTAAGTTTAGAGAAATATTGTGGTCATAAACTTGGATACACTTTCGATACCCAGCCTCTCTGACTTCCTCCCTTTGACGTTGCTGAAATATAAGAACATCTGCCACTTTCAGGTTAGACTCCTTCCTCCAGGCTGCTAGCTGGAGCAGTAACACATAGAGGCATGGATTCAAACATTTAAGAAACACAAGGAATAGGTTGACTTTTTGTCAATATTTTTGGCAGTTTTGCCTTTTTATTGAAAAGTTTTTTTTTAGAGATGCAAACAGGAGAGAGGATGGAGTACAAAAAGAACAAAGGTCAGAACTGAACTGGAGCCATTGCAGCATGGCCTGTCTTAACCACTTCACCAAGACACCCAAACTCATCTTCTTGTTCTTGTATTCTTGTAAAGCACTGGTAAATATGTTTGAGTTTCCAAACTCCAAAATACCTACAAAATACAAATGATATTGCAATAAGTTGCAATAACATTGAAGCAAATATTCTTTAAGCAAACGGGTCATTTTATCTGTTTGAAAAAATGGACCAGTACAGTCAGGCAAAAAAACAATGCAAGAAAATGAAGCAAGCACGGATTTTGAAATGTCTGCCTTTGACTCTGACCCACAGTTAATAAACATCAACCTAAAGCACTATTAGTCTCATATTCGATTAGGAAAGAAAAGAGTACACTCTCTTTGCCTGCAACAGGTTACTCCTATAAGAATCACTCAAATTCTTGCAATGTGGGTAGCTGTTTAAGACATGGCTGATAAAGGAGCATGTGTGGCATTCAACATGTAAGCATATGTGTGTGTGTGCGTGTCCACTCCAGGGTGCTCCAAACTTTGAGGACAGCCCCTCCAGAAAACACAGGGCTGGCTCTCCAAACTCAAAGGACAAGCTCCATTCACCGCCTGGCAACGGTGCTGAGAAATGGAGAAGAGATGGGCAGAACGGAATGGGTGGGCAGTAAATTATCAGCTTTTAGAGGAGAAGACACGATATTTATTTATAGCATTCAGCCGGGCACTCTGGGAGGGTTGAAATGAAATGGGGGTCCACGTCTTTTGCAAGGGGCATCCTAGGTGGTCAGCATTGACCTGCACTAACCCCTTGTATCCTGTCTCATTCTCCCACCCTTCACACTTGTCTTGTACCCAAAGCTCCCCAGACCTCCCTGGTAATTAGGGAACGAGTCACACCCACTCCCTGCCCCCAAAGGCACTAAATTTTCCTCCTTCTCCTGGCCTTGTGACACACACACTCACACATCCTCAGAATTGAAGCTTCAAGACACCATTCAGCCCAATCCCTACTTGCTCTATCCCCCACTCTACATTTTATCACCACCCCTTGTTTTGTTTTGCTGTCTCAATCCATCAATCTTCCCATTAGCCCTCCATATTACGGAAACTGCAGGGAACGCCCCCTTTACACCAGCCCTTCAAATCTGTCTTCCTCTCTGCACCTCCCTCAGCCTCCTCCACTTGCTGCGGACCCTTTCCCTCCATCCTTCAGTCCATCCTCATTAGTCCTACCTGTTGCTTTCGAATGGTCATACTCTCCCTCGTCTTGTGTCTAGCTCCCCCAGGTTTCTACTTCACCTCCAATTTGAGGTTAACATCAGATGGTCCTAGGGCAAGCAGAAAAGGAAAAGATGGAGATGGTCAGAGAGAGAGGACTGGTGATGCTGTGGGTGGACGGTGGTGGGGGTAGCAGCACTTTGGGTGGTATGTTTCCTGCAAGGGTGGGACACAATGCCCCCAGTGTTCAGGCAGGCCCACAGGAGCTTGTTTTACAACAGGGGAGGGGCAGCCATCAATGGCCAGATGATGTGAACCACCCTGAGCCGATTCACAGTGACAAACAGTCCCCTCCAAGCAAACCCCCGCCTCCTCCTTCTCCTCCTCTTTTTCTTTCTCCCATTGCCTCCCTCCTTCCCTCCACACATTCTGTTCTGTTGGACCAAAACCAGGGCAGCAGAGAGTATGCAACTTCACCACAGCTCAATGGACTGGAAGTGAGGGTACACACCCACTCACAAATACACAGACACACATACTCAAAAATTCTCACATACATAATGGGCATACATGCATACACTCACGCGCACTGAGACACACAGGAACATACCCTTTCTGTCCTTCCTCTCCTAATGATGCCTCAAGCAGCGTGCTGGAACATGAATTGGTATTAGTTTAATTAAACCAGCATGGCCCTTATTTGCGTACCTCTCTTCATTCTCAAAAAGGCAAAACGGCTTGATGACAGCGTAATTGCTGAAGAATTGAAGGAGAGCTAGTGTGTCGAGTTGCCAAGTGGGCCCAAACCACCCCCCCACACTCCCCCTTCTCCAGCTCCATTGGCCCCGTGGTCCTGCCCTGGAGACCTTTCCATTCTCTCCGTCCCAAAGTCCGTTAACGTCTGCTCAGTTTATGGCATTCAAACAGGCCTACCTTGCCTGTGCAACAAGTCCTCATACCCAAAAGGGCAAAGCAGAGTGCTTGTGAGTGCCTTTCAAATTTTTGCACTGCCACCTCTATGATTAAGGGTGGTTATTTAGGTAAATAAAAAACTACTTGGTTAAGTTCAGGGAAAGATCACCTTCAAGGTTAAAATAAAACACGTTGACTGTTGGTAGGAGAGGGACACTTGGGATGCCTGATGAAGGTCTATGAAAAGGAACTCAACCCTTTCTGTCAGGAAATGGGACATGAAAATTAAGTCTTTGGTGTCCAAGTCACCCACTTTGCATGCCAACCATCCACCCAAACGTCCTCCCTAAAAGTTTTTGTGGCTGTATAAAAAAACGTTACACGATACTCTTCCTGATAGAAGACAGTCAATATGTGCATATCTGTAAGAGGTGCTACCACCTTTCTGATGACAGTTTTGCCTTTGAGCCATCAAGAAGAAAGTACTCCATAAGTAAAGTTACACTTTTTTTTTTTACAATCTAGGTCACTTCCATAGTTTTGGCCATTATTCTTATTGGTTATAAAAAACCTTTATCTTGTGCTGATCAGAACATCAAACATGAATTCAGGTTACAGTGTCTATCCATCCATTCACCTGTCTTGATGAAAGTTGCAGGGGGCTGGAGCCTATTCGGATTTTAGATGATAAATAGGCCACAGAATCTTGCTTCATATTTGATCAGCACTGCCTAGTTTGACAGTTTGATCTGAGTTTCGTGTGGTGTGCTGGACAGACTTACTGAGAGTGACTTATCAAGGTAGCCACGGCCAAAAGCATACGCAGCTTTATTGTCTATTTTACTCTAAGCTTGACCAAAATTTACTTAATGAACATCATAATTTATGTAAGCACACTTCAAACTAGCGATTGAGACCA
>NW_023340095.1:20379250-20380492 GCF_004916995.1 Morone saxatilis | reverse complement strand
CCTTTTCCAAAATGTTTCCAACGATAGAGACATCTGGCACAGTCAAGTTAGCTTTACATGACTTCAAGTCCCCACATCTGAACATTTAGTTTGATGAATAGTATGTATATTTGTTTGCTCTCACCACCTGTATGCTTGATCTGCGGGCGAGGATCAAATATGTTTTGCAGCTCCAGAAAGATATATTTGGTTAAAAATGACTTGTTTGACGGTAAAGGTTGTTTACCAAAAAATGACACACATACAAAATGAGCTATAGATGGCAACAGAAAGTTGGCTTTCTATTATTGTTGTATCATCAAGTCTTAGATCATGAATGTAAAGGCTCTAAGTTTTCCCTGTATAGCACTTTTCCTAATGTGCTTTTACTCTGAAGACTGTTTGAAATTCCATTTTTTAGTTCAGGCATGGGAAACACTCAGGTGATTGCACCCCCCCTACCATCCCAGACAATAACACCTGCAACAAATTTCCAGAGTCAAGCCAAAAGGTTTACACTTTGTTATGTGTGATGTGGGTGTGTTGGGGGGGTGCCAGGTCTCTGTGGTGACAGACAAGCTGTTACGGATGAGAGTGGGTGTTATCAGTTGGTGTATAAAGTAAATAAAGTAGTCCGCCCCTTTGTTAAGGATGATGAGCTTGTGTGTGTGTGTGACAGGATCAGGAGGATGGTAGTGAGAGTAAAGGAATGTAACCCAGCCTGTCAGTCCCTCCATATGACGCTAATTGCAGCAGAACGGGGATGGCCTGGGCTGCTTGTGTACACCATTGTTATTCCTCAGCCTATTGTCTCTGGCCTTCTGACAATCGACATCTGAATGAGAGCCTGTTAAGCCTGGCAGATCCCCATCATTAGACCCCTTTACATCCATTGTGATGCAGCAATGAGGATACTGTAGGGCTATCAGTGACTTTCAGCAGGACTGAGGCCGTGTCCACAATAACAGATCAATTTCATTTTTGTTTAGGCCGTCCATCCACACAAAGCCAGCATGTTCCACCTTTGAAAACTTTTTGAAAACGCTCTCCAGGGTGGATTAATTTGAAAATGGCTCTTACAGACTCTTGACTCTTATTTAACTGATGATGCAGAAATACATTTCTAAACTTTTATCACCCACAATGCAATATTCCATAGCACAGACTTTCGTCATTTGAGTCGTCATTTTAATCCTTCTAAATAAGATGTCTACCTATGCATATTGTCAGTCCAAAAATTAATATATAATATAAATAATAATT
>NW_023340095.1:20366145-20379239 GCF_004916995.1 Morone saxatilis | reverse complement strand
GCAGTGGTCAGTACCTCTCAAAAGTGGTCCAAGGAAGGAAAAGCGGTGAACCGGAGCCAAGGCTCATTGATGCACGTGGGAAGCGAAGGCTGGCCCGTGTGGTCCGATCCAACAGACACACAGTGCATCACAGTTTGTTGGTATGGGGATGCATGACAGTATGACTGCCAGGGGGCCTAGATGGTCATACTGTTCGGTATCAAATCAGTATCGGTATATATGATGCAAGAACACAAGTCCAAGATTTCCCTGGGATCAAATCACTTTTGTACAAGACATGTTCAAATTCACCTACATTACTGTGGATATAGACTGAGTTAGGCACAAACCAAGTTTCAAGTTTATTAGGTACATCTAGTTAAAACTAATACATTCTACAGTTCTCTGCAACTTAATGTTTATTTTGGAGGATGTCGACTGTTTTGAATTGTTAGTGTGTTATACACAGACCCTCCCTACCCTCATTAAATATAAATGAGATGGACAAAATAACAGAAATACCTGTCAGTATAACACAATAAACGCAAAAAATTTGGCACATGCTAACATGTCAATTTATCTACAGTATCTTTCATCATCCTGGTCAATATTGTTTGCTTTGTCACACAAGAATGTCCTTAAATAACCAATAAAATCAGATTATAGGTTAGATGCTTGGCAGGATAAGTCCATTAATGAACAATAGTTTCCACTTATGTTCGACACAATCCAAAATACTTTAAATCGAACAAAAAATGTGTGTAGATTATTATGTGGCTCAATTGCTACTTTCACTTAAAACCATGGAAACAAAGGTCACAGTCTAAATATATTCCAGAGCTTTCCAAACATCTTTAAAAAACTTTCAACAGTCTTAAAATAATTTCACCATCTTTTCCCCTGGCGACAATTGACAACATCAGTCCACTGAACGTGACACTTTTTTGTCCACACAAGTTCGCTCACGGACATACTATGGACACAAACCGCCAGCTGGCCTGCTTTGCGCAGTGTGCGGCTCAGTCTAGTCTCCGTCTCCCTAAAACAAGCATCTGGAGGCCCGGGCAGTGAATACAAGTGTGAATATATTCATCCTCATGCTGCTTTGTTAAATCTCTGGGCGTAAAGCCGTTGTACCCCTGTGCCCTCCTGGGTGACCCCCGAGGATCAGAGACCAGGTTGTCGAAACATTTGTAACATTTGGCCAAAGCAAATCTCAGGCTGCCTGTTGAATTGAAGCTCAGACCAAAGAGGAGGGAAAAAAAATCCCCCTGGAACCCTCAAAACACTCCTTACACTGGACCAGGACCCCCCTCTCGTTCCTTATCCCTCACACACACACACTCACACACCCCGAGCATGGAGGCTCAACCCCTCACAACCTCCAGCAAATCCCCTTTATCTTTTCCCAGCCAGATGGGGCCGCTGGAATAATAGCCAAAGCCCAATGAGTTCCATTCAATTTGTCATGCCGTCTAAAGGAGCTTGTAAGCTTCCCATTTGCAGTTATGTTATAGTAACCATGGGAGGCTCTGCAGTGTTAGGACTTAATTACCTCCTAATAGCTGTTGTAGAGATAAAGCCCCCAGCCAGCATAACCTAACACTGTCCAGCCTCTAAGACACAGAGGCCTGAAGACTCCCTCGACAGCCAGGATCCACATTGTCCATCAGGTGTTAGATGGCCTGTGCCTGCCTACATTAGTGACCTCTTCACTCCACATGTACCTCTACAGACCTATAAGAGGTAGGTTTTGACTTTTGCAGTCAAACACTTTGGAAGAACTCCCCCAGTTCAGGTTAGGTAGAGCTCTGTAAATCTTTGTAAATTAAAGTATTTATTTTAAAGGACGTTTTCAGATTTTCTTATATGCCTTCTATGTGTTTTGGCTGTGTGCCTTGGTGTTCTAATATATGTCGATAACTCCACCACTTCGGTTGAGACTGAATTATCTCAATAGCTATTGGATGGATTCCCTTGGTGGTACAGACATTCATGGCTCCCAGAGGATAGAGCCTTCAGACTGATCCTGACTTTTCCTCTAGCGCCACCATGAGGTTTACTTTTGCGGTCTGAATGGATTGCCATGAGATTTTGTACTCATTTTCCCCCTCGCAGGATTAATTGTAATAACTCTGGTGAGCCCCTGACATTTCCTCTAGCACAATCATTACATCAAAAAGGTAATATATCCGATACTTTGGTTTATGACCAAATACTTTGCACTTTGTGTTTAGTGCTAATTAACAAATATAACAATATACATTCATATATTAATATATTCACATATATATCATTATAACCATGATTTGGCCAATTTACTGAGAGGATTTACAAATTTTATGATTTAATTAGCCGATTTCTTATATATCTCAGTATGTAAAATTCACTCAGGTGTTAATATTTTGTAGTTTAATACTGACACTGCAAATGTTGTTATCTTTATGTCTGCAGTGCAGTGTGAAGGTTTTTTTTTCTCCTCGCTGACATTTTTGTGAATGAAACTTGCCCAGTAGAACAGGCAGTCTTCTGTGGCAACTTTAAGGGCATTGATTATGTTAATGGTCAAACCTTGTGAAAAGGTGGTATTGATCAGGCTGAAGCAAGAGACTTACGACAAGTTTTTGCGATTAGGAAAGTCTGCTGAATCTGACTTGAATACTTGAGCGAGCAAACCTCACGAAATTATATGAAAATGTTCTTGCATGAGTTTTTAGGACAGTTCTTGATTGGCCGAGTGAGACACGTGACCTCAATCCAATTGATCCGTTGTTTCACCTGGTGAAGACCAGCTTGTAGAAGTGCAAGCTGCCTGCACTAAAGGCCTGACAGAGATTTGTTGCTATTTAACGTTATTATTGCATCAGTCTAGAAGAAGGAAGACAGACGCCACCTAACGTAGGTTTGTTTCTTTTACTTAACATCTATTTAGACTCAGGAGAAGAAATTGTACTCTCTTCTTTCCTTAAGTTCATTCATTTTGATGTGGTAATTTTTTCATAACTCTGATCGTCTTCCACTCATAGAATGATTGATCATGGTCCTAACTGCATTTCTCAGATTTTCCCAATTTTGGGTGATTAAACAGAATTGATTGATTACATTTTTATATTGGTGCACTTTTTCATTTTTGCAGATGTTCTCTCTCATAGTGTGTGGGTCTTTTCCTGACTTTGAACTTGAAACCTGAGGCACCTGAGTTATCTGAAATTGTGGACTACAAACACAGAAACAGCATCTCCCTCAAACCATGTGCTTATTTAACTAGTTTGCATTGGAAAAATACTGGGGAAACATATTGCCTTCCGTAATGTGTTTTCCTTCCCAGAGAACAATCAGATCTGCAACTCTAACTTACTAAAAGCTACAATTCTGATGACTTGAATGAGACAGGATGCAAACTCTGGACACTGATGTAATGACACTTCTTTAAACACTTCTATTAACCTATGTACTTTAACTTATGTAAAGTGTCTTTGAGTTCCTTAAAAAGCGATCTATAAATAAAATGTATGATTATTATCATTATTTTTAGAATATTTCTCCCCTTCCTGAAATGTCACTTAACTTGTCAATAAATGTACTGTAAATCGCTAGTTTAGGAGAGCCGCATGTGAATCTAACTAGGAGACCTTACACACACACCCACACACACACACAGAGTAACAGCAGTGATGGTGGCAGGCGGCATCTCACGTTCCTCACTACAGATTTCAACAAAAGCGAGAATTTTGCTTCATTTCGTTCCAAGATTTCGCAGAGAAAGGGATCGAGGGGGAGAGCCAGGACATTATTCATGTCTTTCAGTTCATTTGGCCTCAGCCGGTCAGCTCCCCAGACAGAAAGAGAAACCTTCTCTCTCGTGTTTTTCCAGCCTCCTCTCCTTTTCTGCTTTTTTTTGTTCCTTTTCTTTTTTATTTTGAAGGCAGATTAGCAGGATTAAGTATGGCTCACATATGCTCCTCCTCACTATTGGTATTCACCACGGCACCGGGCCTACAGCCACCCAGACTGATGGACAGAGAGAGAGGAGGAAAGATGGAGATGATGGCAGAGAGGAGTGTAGTTGGTGAGAGTCAAAGCTGGAAAGGAACGGGCAATGTTAAAAAACACTGCTGTCCACATACCTATGGTTCACAGTTTGGTCTGGGCCCCTTAGCTCCCATCAAAAGAAATGTTAATGCTACAGCAAACAAAGGATATCTTTGACAATAATGCTTCTAAAGTTGAGTCAACGGTTTGGGGAAGACTCTTTCCTGCTTCAACAAGACAATGACCTCTGTGCATAAAAGCCAGCTCCACTAAGGAATTTCTCAGTTTGTTGTGGAAGAATTTGACTGGCCTGCACTGAGTCCTGACCTCAACTGTATCCAACACCTTTGGGATGAACTGGAACACCGACTGTGAGCCAAACCTTATCACCGAACATCAGTGATGGACCTCATTAATGCCCTTGTGGCTGAATGGGAGCAAATCCCTGCAGCCAGGTTCAGAATCTGGTGGAAGGCCTGAAAGCAGAAGAGTGGAGGCTGTGAAAGCAGCAGATGAAAGCCCATAGTGTGTGCCCATAGTATCTGGGTGTAAGATTGTTTAGTTATTTTGAAAAAACAATGAGATATTATAGAATTGAATACAATTTTAGGCTTTATTCTGTATTAGCCTGCCAAAAAAAAAAAAAAAACACTGAGTGTATGATGAAGGCTCTCTCTGCCTTTTTAGCTTCTTTGCCCTCTAACTTTCTTTAATATGTCTCTTAAATTATTTATTGTTTGTGTCCAGTGAGGCATTGTTGTCAGCAATCTGGAAAATATTTCTGACCAGTGTATGTAACTCTACTGCAAACTGCTGGATGGAGGGGTGAAATGCACTCTGTGCTGGCGTGAAACATACAGAAAAGTGTCAATCAGTCTTTGATTGAGGAAAAAAAATCTCAACTGGGTGCTAAGTTTTAATATCAGTGACAGCTGCTTTTGATTTTAGGGTTGAAACATAAATTTTGTTGGAAATTTGAAAAATAAATTCACACATTCACACATTACTTTTAAAAATGTATGTTAATATTAGGGGTAAAAGTAGTTTTATATAATTTTTTGTCATGACAGGTGAATTTCAGAACCCTAATATGTGCTTATTTCTAATGTTGGCTATGTACTTCTATTAATTTGATATAGGCTAATAATAGGACTATCACTTTTTTATAGATGCCTAATCTATTTGAAGTTCTGTCTAGAATTTTAATAACAGAGAACAAGCATTTGTATCTTGTGACAACTACAAAACTGTTATACATCAAATATTTGGACCTAAAAAGGAGTCATGTGCCATACAAGGTTGAGAAACTCGTTTTTAATCTGAGGTTTAAGATTTATTAATATTTACAAAAGAGCTTGTGAGGGTTCAGACTACCACAAAGCCTCCATAATTACCGATAGATGTCAATGATTTTAGCTAATTGTGGTGACTGACTTTTAAAATAGGTCTAATGATGCATAATGTGAAAGAAGAGTTGTTCTGTGCGCCTCATTGTGAATCCAGCGCAACGGCAAGACTGTGGGAATGTCTAATGAAGCAAGTGGTGGCACAGATACAGCCCTCCTGATTTAAAATGCCACTTTAACCGCCTTCATTACCATAATCTTATTTAACGGGAGTAAACACGCGGACGCGACGGACAGAGGACGGAGCAAAGAAGCAAATATAACGATGAGAAAAAAGAGGGCACTGTGTGTGTGTGTGTGTGTGTGTGTGTGGTAACGACCTTGATTTTGTGACATCTTTGGCGGACCGATGAGACACCTGTCACGGAAAATATTCGTTTCTGATTGGCTGGCAGGTGACGATCGAATCGAATAAGACCTATTTTACCCACAGTCACCGGTCACCTGTTTAACCAACGTTCTAAATCAATGCGCAAGGTATATTAAACTGCATGTAACCATGGCAACAGCACATCTTTAATTCTAGTAACTAACCGGCTGACCACAGGAAATAAATAGATACATTTTAATTATTAATTGAGCATTTATGGTAAAACAAAATATGTATTCGTTCATGTATTTATTTAACCTTTCAATAAACAAATACAGAGAGGTTATTCCGAGCCCAGTCTTGTGAAAACATATAAACTTGTAGAGGCAATTAGCGCTGATTGCGTGTGACTGCACAGCACAACTCTTCATATCTCTGGACAATGCTGCTGTCAGCTTCAGTTAGAGCAAATCGCCGGTTTGGGCCCTTCTGTCAGTCAGAGGCCGTCTGAGCGCCAGCAGCAGGCCGCCCCTGCCATCGCTCTTTCGGCAGACTAATTGAAATGTTACGGATCATAACCGTTCAAAACAATTTTGCACACTTCATTAATTAACGTTAAAGATGCACTTTAACAGCAGCTGCTGGTCGACAGCGGGTAAAAACGAAAAACACCGTATTAACAGCAAAACTGCAAGCAGGAAACATATTGCCCTGCTTATTAGGCTCCGATCCGTTATTACTGTTCATTTGAAGGGGCGACGGGATTTTATGGTCGGATAGGCTCCAACTAGAAGGGTTTATGGGCCTAAAGAAAAAGAAAAATATAAGAAAGGGGGAACAAATTTTTTATCAAAATAATGCCAATATTATATAGCCTAGCTATATTAATGAAAACTGCAGGATAATAAATTAAAAAAAATATTAATTCGACATTTTGCTTTTTTTTTTTCCTTAAATGTAGTCACAATTTCGGTTCAAAACTAATGCATTATTAGTTATTTAAATCATTCAAATGTGTTCTGATTTATTGCCTGTCACTGTTTCTGGATCCTGAACGAATTACTATTCACTTATGAGAGGCGAAAAGCGGTTTATTCTCTGTGTTATTATTATAAAATCCATCCACACGCGGGCCAGCATTTTCACAAGAAGGGGCCATATGTAGGAGGGAGTGTGTCTGATTTCACTTAATGCTGTGTGTTGGTAATTACATCAGGCTGGAGGACCCTCTGTCACCCTCCTCCCCCCTCTTTCTCCCTCCTCCCTGCACGGAGCTGATTGGTCGCAGGGAGGCAGCCGGGACAGAAACTGCGTTGTCCTGGTGACCCGGACCCTGTGAGCCTCAGCCCGCTATAAAACCCTGCGGTCGCACGCAGACGTGCCAAATGGGCTGTCAGATGCGATTTGGAGTAACAAGTGGATTTGACGTTTAGGTTTTTCTCACCATCGCGCTTGGAATCACTCTTGGTAAGTGTTTGGTAATTAGTTTCCAGACATTCTCGTAGACAATTACTTTAACCTTACGCCGATTTTATGTTCTCCTTATGCTTTATTTATGCCGACCTGGACACAAGTAGAAATTGTGTAGAAAAGATAAAGGCACTCGCTGATAATCCCTCTCTTATTCCTTATTTGATGATCCGATATCAATATATACAGATAAAAAGATAAAGCAGATTTACACTTATAAGCCGTGCTTAAATATTAAAGTTAAAGTACTGCTGCATTCAGGATAAATATTCCGTCTAGCTTAATCCAAAGCCACATTTAGTTTACACATAAGCCTACTTTTAATTAGCCTATTAATTAACAAACTTTTTATCAACAGTCATTGTCTTTTTTGGGGGTGGCAGAGATGTGGACTTTGGGTTCAGTAAATTAACCAAAAATGTGTATTTCTCTTCAGATCACAGTGCTGGACCAGGACCATGGACTCAGATACAAGCCGCGTGTCTAGCAGACCATCATCTCCCGAAGTAGACGACATCTTCCTGTCAACCCTAAAAAAGTCTGTGCACGGCTTCTCCGGCGCCGTGTCCTCCACACAGAGCGACTCTCCGTCAGATCTCGCCAGCCTGCGCGGCCTATCCGCTGCCGACGAGGAGTCCCTCGCCCTGCATCTGGCCAAGAAAGACCGTAAGCTCCTGTCCGAGGGCGAACTGCAGACGATCCGCCTCAAGATCAACAGCCGCGAGAGGAAAAGGATGCACGATCTCAACGTGGCCATGGACGGGCTCCGGGAGGTCATGCCATATGCGCACGGACCGTCGGTGCGCAAACTCTCCAAAATCGCCACCCTGCTGCTGGCTAGAAACTACATCCTGATGCTGAGCAACTCACTGGAGGAGATGAAGCGGCTGGTCAGCGAAATCTACGGCAGCAGCGGACACCACGGCGGCTTCCACCCATCAGCCTGTGGGACTATGACACACGCGGGGCCCGTGCCGGGTCACCCGGCGGCTTCCCACGCCACACACCCGGCGGTGCACCACCCGCTCCTCCCGCCCGTCTCCACCGCCTCTCTGTCCGCGCCCGGCATCGCCGCAGTCACTTCGGTCAGACCCCATCACGGACTCCTCAAAGCGCCCGCTGCCGGCGCAGGGCCGCTGGGCAGCAGTTTCCAGCACTGGGGCGTTGGCACCGGGATGCCTTGTCCGTGCAGCATGTGCCAAGTCCCGCCTCCGCATGTGTCCAGCATGAGCACCGTCACCATGCCGAGGCTGACCAGCGACTCCAAGTGACTCCGAACTAAATGGAGTTGAACTTTTGGGGTTATCACAGACTCTCTCTACCCACATTATTACGCTTTTAATTTATCTTTGTTGCTGAATCCGTTGCGTCGACGGGGCCAGTAAAGAACAATGCATTGATTTTCCTCACAGGGACTTTGGGGTTTCGCAACTAACTTAGTGTTTTATGGTAATTAACCTCAATTGTAACAGGTGTTTTTTTTCACAGAGCTCCCAAAGCACAACAAAACTTGAACTTGTTACTGGAAATCTCTGATGGCCCAGGCATCTGTGTGTCTCTACAGTTATTTAAAGATCAAATTGAGTCGCTGGTTGCTTTTCCGTTCTGTGGGCATGCAGGTGGAAGAGGTCCAAACCACAAATATAGAGTGTAAATATGTAGATTGATTATTCAGTTTAAATAGCGGGAGATATTATATATTAGAGTCTTGTTAATGTGTGGGGAGACTCCCCCACCCCGCACATATTGCACCTGCTTTATTCTATCCGTCTTTTATTCAATGCTTCTCTCCTTGTTTCCTATCCAGTAGGCTGTTATTCTCTGTCCGGCGCAAACAGTGACCACTTCTTTATTTTTTTAATAAAAAAATGAAAATGATATTTATTTACTTATTTTGGACGGGAATTTCAGATGAATCTCTGATTATGTTGGGGTTTGAAATGTAAAATAAAGACGATTAATTGAAAAGGGAAAATGTCTTTTTGGTGATGTTTTTTTAATATGTTTGTGTATCTCACATAATAGGAGGATGAACATAAAGCAGCACTGATACACCAACAGACCTACAGATCACATAAACACAGAACACCAGCAGTAGGCCTAGAGAACAGGTGTCCTCACATCAAACAAACATCAACAGTATTTTTCATGTCAAATGATTTTGTCAAATTTAATCCTATTTTAGGTTTTAACATTTCACTTGAAAGCTGACTTTTATCATCATAGATATTATCATTTTGAAGCAAGCAGTCTATAAAAAATGAGCCAGAGAAAAAATGATTAATAGCTGAGCAATAAAGTCCCATCTGTTTTTCACCTTAAATAGCTTAACGCTTAATAGCTTAATTCCATAAATGAAACAATTTGTAATTTTGGGCCATATAAATAGAATTGACTTGATTTCATAGAAGAGGCTGCTAAGATGGTCTGTACGGTTTAGATTTAAAATGTATCCAGAAATAAAAAGTGCAGGTGTTTGGTTCTTTTGACTTTCCAATAACTTTAATATTACCTAATCATTAGTCCTACATAAACCACATGATGTCCATCTAATGGAAACAGGGAGGGCTTTAATAAAAACAAGATTTCTAAAATTTAATTTATAAAATAACCATATTTGATCTTAATGTTTTATAGCGTTTGTGTCCTCATGAAACAAACTTTGACAGCTCGTATCTCCTGCTGGATGATATTCAGAACACAGAAAAAAAGGCCAGTGTGTTTGTGATCCTTAAGTGGACTTCAGCTGGTTGGGAATCTGATTCTTTTCACACACTGTGTCATTTTATAGGCACCTGTACATCCAACTGGAATTTCGTCCTGCATAATGTATCTGTGGTAATGTGCTCAAATATTGATATATTACAGATATTGAATACGTTAATGTTTTTTAACATTTATGACAAGAGGGTGACCACGAAAAACTACATTTGGAATGCCATCTTTGCAAAATATGCTTGTAAACAGCCGCTTAGGACGCGCACGAAAAACTCTGCTGGCAGAAAGAAGCCAGTGATGAGTAAAGGCCCGTACACTTTAGGAAAAGGTAGCAGCTGCATAGCAGATTGTGCATGCTGTTGCAATGTTTTCCAAAGGCTTTTGAAGCTGGAACGATATGAACTAAATCTCTGAATATTCATGCACGCATTTGTTTATTCGTCTCATTACTGGAATTGAATTATTCAAAGTCCTTCAGTGTTTTGTAGGACGTTTCAGAGAGGAAGAGGTCATTTGGTGCAATACGACAAAAAAAATACAGTCTATTTACAGGTCAACTATAAGAGTCTCTATTTAGAACAATCCCAGGAATTCCTCTGCACCTAAATTCAAACATTTTAAATTGTCTTTTTGTGACTATTGTTCATTTTCAAAACCAGTTGTGCTTTCATCACAGCATGCACTTATCAGACAGAACTCTCTGGGACTTCTTCCTCTCCTGCAGAGTTAGATGGATTTATATTTGGTGACACATTAAAACAGGTCACCAACCAAAGCCAACCACAAAAAGGAGCACTTTTCAGTCATCACTATGGGATTGCTCATTTCTCCATTTGTTCTCAAGGCAGATGTGAATTAAATTATGTCAAAATACTGGCTGGTTCTGCTAGAGACAGGGCAGGAGAAAAAGAAACAGCTTATAAGACAGGTTTAATGTTAGACACTCACATCAGCAGCCTGTGAAACCTTTATTTTTCAAATGGCCTTGTTTTGAAAAAGACAATAATTGTAGAGACAGAACCTTCAAACAGCCTGAAATGATTTTGCAGAGTGAAATTTGAGTGTGAGTGTGTGAATTTGCTCTACAGGGGGTTTCACTTATTTAATTAGACCTCTGCAGGTTGAAGCAAAGTGAAAAGGTTTGTGCTCTTGAATTCGTGCAGTCTTCTCAGTGACAACAATTGTCTTATGGTCGATGAAACATTTACTTTTATTTCACATTTTTCTCACCCATTTTAATAAATTGGTCCATTTTGCATCTAAAGCTGTCAGTTGTCCCAGTTTGCAACAAAGCTGACAGGAGAGTTAGACACATCCCATCAGCCACAGTCTGAACTCACACCATCCTGAGAATAGTTGTAATAAATAAATAAGTGAAAACACCTCTACAGGTTTGTAAGCACTTCAAACTTTGATCATCGAAACAGTTTGTATTTATATGACATAACATTTTAAAGGCAGGTGGAGAAATCACTGAGTTTGACAAAAAGATGTGTAGGCTATTGGATTAGAACTGCATAACCCACCTTTAACTCGTGTCTAAGTTTTCCCTGGGCTACGTAATGTGCTATTCTCTTTTTTCCTTTGGTTTTGTCTTTAAATGTTGACCTTATTTATCATCTTGAGAGATTTCCAACACAGCTCCAAAAGAGTGTGGTAGACAGTTTCCACGTATCTAAAACATCAGACCTTCTGTCAAATCTCAGAGTTTTGTGTCCACAGAAAAGAAAAGTCACCTTGGGGCAGCCTTGGCTCAGAGCTAGAGTGGGTCGTCCACTAATCGGAAGGTTGTTGGCTCGATCCCCCCCGCTGCATGTCGAATTATCCTAGAGCAAGATACAGAACCCCAAATTGCTCCAGAGTGAATGAGTTAGTTTCTGTTTGACACAGTGATTTGCCATCACTGTGTGAATGTGTGTGAAAAGGTGAATCTGGCATGTACTGTACGCTTTGAGTGGTCAGAAGACTAGAAAGGCGCTATACAAGTACAGTCCATTTACCTTAGAAGAGGCTTAAGTCCCCATAAAGAAGTCTGGACAGCGGGAAAACTGAATAGCCACCATGTCATGCAATTACTTACTTCCCAACTTAAATGCTTCAGTATCTTTTGGTCTTTTTTTTGTGTTCTCTCCAGTTGTAGTCGGACATGTATCTGACTAAGTTCTGCAGTGGAAGTATACGCAGCGTTTGAAGAAAAGTTACAACAAAAAAGTTAAACTACACTTCAATTCATCACAAAATAACATCTGGAACAGACTGAACTGATCAATGACTGAAAATGAAATAATCCAAACAGCTGGTTTGAGAATTAACAGAGCATTTTGATGGCACATAAAGGCATAAACTGTAGAATTATTATCCTTAGAACATTTGCTTTACCTCAGGTGTCTCAGCCCTTCAGTCTAAATTTCAACATCAGTCTATTCTACTCTTAATGAATCTGATATGTAGAAATGCCAATCCCAAGTTTTGCTGGTCAGGAAGTCTTGATTACACAGCAAACTGCATGAATGACAACTAAGATGGATGATAAATTAAAGTTTAGTTTAAAGTTTAGTTTTGTTCCACCAAAAGCCTCCAGAACAGCTTCAGGGCTCTTTGGCATAAAGTCTCTGGAACTCCAGCAACTATTACAGGTAGTTACGAGGGCAATTAAAATAAATGCAGACACTAGTGGACACAAATTTGCACTGAATATTATTATTTTATGACTATACTTCAGAAGTATTCAGAGACAAGGAGAGAGACAGGAAGAAAATATACATAATGTCACATGAGTAGATTTTAATGAAGAAATTGAACACATCTGCAAAGTTGTGTATTGTTCATACACTGTGACTGTTCACTATATATTTTTTTCTATTGTTTTTCTTACTATATGGTAACTAGTACCGTTTTTCTGGTTATATTTAGGCGCTCACATTGCTTGGTGATTGTGGTCTTGGTTAAATATTCAAAAAGCCAACACAGACTTGAATCTTGACACAGGGCATGTTTATTTTTCCAATATTGAACAAAAGCTACGTTCTTTTCCTAATCGTAATCAAAAAGTTTAATGGTCTAAACCCTAACATATCAGACGTAGGATGCCCAGTCTCTGATTTTAAAGCACGTTATACGCATTTCCCACCATCCACTCTCACTCTGACAAGACTGTAACAAGGTTCCCCCAAAATTTG
>NW_023340095.1:20362081-20366125 GCF_004916995.1 Morone saxatilis | reverse complement strand
GGGTTGGCGAATAACACAAATAGAGTGTGCAGTCTGAACACACCTTAACATATCGGTCCAAAATCTCCCATGGGTGTTAAAGTGGGTTGAGATCTGGTGACTGCAAAAGCCACAGCATATAATACGCATACATTTTATACTTGGAACCCTACTTGCGTGCGTGCCTGGAAGAAAGACAAGTAGAGCAAACAAGCATTATCATGTTTCTCCTTTATGTCTCATTTATCAAACTCAACATGAACAGCAGTTGTGGCTTTTAAAATAAATTACTACTTTTAATTAGTTGCCTTTTTAGTATTCTAATGAGGGTTCATTTATAACTAAAAATCACTTTAGTCCTCAATGATTATAGGGGCTGTATTCATTCAGATAGTGAAGATTTGTTTGTCTTTCTATGTTGCAGACATCTTGTAATAAGTTGATACAATAACATCTGACACCTATGAGATAGTTTTTCTGAGGAACAGCATCTTTTCAGCTCTGCCTGAACGCTCTGGCCAATAGCAGCTGGGCTTCACATGCCTGTGGCTGGATTTGAATAAACAGCTCCTTATCCACTGTTGGTGGCAGGCTGACTTATCCATTGATGCTGAGAGTCTGAGGTTGATTCTGTGACAGTTTAAATATTCATAACTTTGGACAGAAGGGGAGCATCAGTCTTACACTGTTGTAACTGGATTTAAACCTTCCTGAAAACACTGCACAGATGTACGCTCTTTCAGCTCTGCACATCATGTTGTGTTAGCTGAAAGGATTAAAGATTGGTGGGATGCATCAAAGGTGGCGGAATAACAGAAAGAAACAGAGTCTATGATGGAGCAAAGGAGGACTAAGGGAGAGAAGATAAACAAACAGAAAAGCTGTCAGAGACAAAAACAGGATTTAACACTTACAAGGGAATAGATGGAGCTCTAAGGTGAATATGAGACCTCAGAGGTCACGCTTTCCCATGGGACTAATGTTTATTCCAACGCAGCCTCATCTGCTCACCCTTAACCACCATTAAACACTGTAATGGACTCCAACACACACAAAGAAACACTGACTGTATGGGCTAGACAAGCAATAAGTGGTTGCTGAGTATCTGCTGTGCTGTTTTGTATTGTTTAACTTTTTGCCAAAAATTAGATGAGATAATTGATCTTGATATCATGTTATAGCCAACAACAGATGAGCTATTTCTTGGCTAAGCCCCTGTAAAACCACACATTACTGTTTGAACACTTCAGCTGTTTTAAAAATGTAGCAAAAAAGGTATAATGTGATAATGATTGAGCTACAGGTGGATTACCGGCTGCTGTAGCTTTGTATGTGCAGGACAGATATATGATTGGTATTAATCTTCTCTTCTAAATTTCTCTGCAAGAAAGCAAAATAGAAAAATATTGCTTTAAGCATTAGTAATGGTTAGCGACACGGCTTCAGGGATGGCAATGTCAGTTCTGTCCACAAACTGAAATATCTCAACATTTGGATGCGTTTATGTTCCTCAGATGATGAATCCTCTGGTTGACATTTCTGGTTTTAAGTGAAATATAGCCACAAGTATTGAATGGGCTACCATGAAATTTGGTACAGACTTATCATGTCCCCCTCAGGATAATAATAACTTTGTGATCCCCTGGCTTCTCATCTCCCGCACCATTGCGTTCATTTTTTAATTTGTACATTCCCATCAGCCTCAGCTGAACTCAAATTTTAGCATGCTCACATGCTAAACTAAGATGGTAAACTTTATACCTCACCAGGGTCACCAGGCACAAAAATGTAAATGCTGCAATATAGGAGAAGACTCACAAGTGTATGACAGCCAACTATTCTCATGTAGAGGGAGCCTTTCTTAAATTCTCTTGATTATTAATACGCTTCATGTATTTTTAATAACTTTTACAGCTGGATTTTGAAGCTGGTGAATCAAGGAGGAGATGCAAGTGAATGTAAAATATTGAAAACATGAAGGGACTTTTGCCTCTGCAATCTGAATATAGCACTGTGTTGTCTTTTAATACAGTTACCCAGGAATTGCCCAGCACCACAATCTTTTCCTATAAAGCAGCCAGCACTGATAGTGATTGATCATAGGTCTGGGTTAGCGCTGTGGGTCTTACTTTAACAGATTGGGTTGGGTCCGGAATGATTTAGAGGTTACCGGTTGCTGGGTTGGTTATGGCTTTGCCAGGGTTTCTGCAGGATTCATCAGGTTACATTTAAAACCTTTTAAGATCATTTTAAAGTCAATTTCACATCCATAGTGGCAAAAAGTACAAAGGATATGAAGGAATATTGGTTTTGTTTTGTAGCACAATCAATACTTTTTTCCCCCAAAAGAGACACTTTATACAAGTAACATTAACTTCAATTATCAATTTTTAAGAGCTGCCAAATCATATTTAAGAGGCAGCTACAACTTTTTGCACTACATTCCCCTATGCTGCTGTGTCTGACTTGAATTTCTCCAATGGGGGATCAATAAAGGAAGATCTTATCTTATCTTATCTTATCCATTTCGGGAAAGGATTGTTTTTTAACAATTTTAACTTAGAGATTTGTGCATACTGGCTTCATGTGAGGTGACGTTCATTACAATAATAGGTGTGGATACTCATGTGGGCAAATGTGAGGTGCAGATAATTCAGGATAGTCCTGAAACTTAACATCTGTGTGTGTTTGTGTGTCTGTCCAATAATCTATGAACAGCAGCAGATGAACTCCTCGATCGGGTGGATCAATGTGTTTAGTAAAAGCCCAGAGGGACAAAGACAGAAGGGAGTGAGAGAGAGAGTAAAGGAAAGCAAGGGAAACAAAGCAAGAGAGCAGAAGATCCATTGAGTGTGTTTTTTGTGGCTAAAGAATCGTCCCCAGTGGCTTTGAAAAGAGGGATAATCCTGTCAAGTAAGCAGACCTTTGGATATTCATGACTGGCCGAGCGGTTCCGTGGACTGAAGGAGGACACAGTCAGGATGGGATTAAACATCAAAGTGAATCTGAGGAGTGCAGGACTGGGACATGAATCAACCAATGCAGAAACACAGAGGTCTCAGAGGGGTGTGCTGGGGGCCAGCGGGGACCAGTTGTCTGGTGGGTGGACAGCACTTTGAATGACTCCAGGATGAGGGCCTCATAAAGGCCATTCAGGAGAGTGATATGGTGTGCTGTGTGCACCTGCCCCACAATCTGAGAAACATTACAATACAATATAAGTTCAGTAATTACTGTCATCCCTCAGCCTGTTGAGCTGCTGGGGAGGAGAGTTATGCTTTTGGTCTGGACCTGTTTTCATTGTTTGGACTAGTTCCCTCAGTTCTAATGAAGGGAAATTTGGCATCTAGTGGTGAAGTTGCAGACTGCAACTAACTGAACACCGCTTGTGTCTGTATTTGACGACCTGGGAATGAAAACTGGCTGTGAAGTATGTAAGATAAACTCTATCTAGAGCTAGTGTTTAGTTTGTCCCTTCTGGGCTACTGTAGAAACCTGCCAGTTCAACATGGCGGATAAAAATGCATAAAAACGGTTCATTCTAAAGTAACAAAGACACAACAATTCCTATATTCAGGTGATTATACACTAACAAAAACATACCAATAGATCCTCCTAAACTTTTAACTTCAAAAACTGTAAAACTTAGCACGTCGCATACACACATACACACACTGATGTAAAGCTCATATGTGTATATTGTGTGGATGAAATCCCATATGGTTTGTTGACCAGCTCATGCTCACGCCTGTCCCCTGGTCCTGCCTCTGACTGCTGGCAGCTGGGACGTTGGGACAAAGAAACTCAACATGACAGAATTCGGAGGAACTGTGCTGCTGGGCAACATACACACACACACACATACATAGTGTCCCTCAGTTGGCTAAAAGGGAGTCATGTATCTGTACTCCCACTTGAGTCACAAAAAAAATCAATTTTGACAGGATTTGTATTCATACCTCTTAAACACACCAATCAAAAGTATTTAGATCTGAAGACCAGTGAAAACAAGATATGATGACTACTTTTCTTTATTACCTTTTAAAGCCAACATTTCTATCCTCC
>NW_023340095.1:20361430-20361940 GCF_004916995.1 Morone saxatilis | reverse complement strand
AGGTTTGGTTAGGTTTAGGCAAAAAGGGTTAGAGGAAGATAAATAGTTTAAAAACAAATACTTTAAAGTTACAAAGCGATTGTTGTCATAGTCAAAGTAGGAAACAGAAAATGAACAATGTCAAAATCATACATTTTGTTGACCCACATGTGTTAGCTATGTGTTAACTAAGATGGCGACAATGAACATTACATCTCTGTGGTGGTGACAAAGACGTTAATATACATATGAGCAGTTTGAATTACACACTGAAAAGCTGCCCGGGGCACCAAAACTCCCCCTTAAGATAATATATATAAAAGTCTTCTTGGTAACTTTGGAATCTAATTATAATCCATTAAGATAAACTGTATTCCGTAGAAAGTTTACATTTGGTCACCTCACCTCTTGCTCAGTCTCTGTTTTAGCTGCGCTCTTCCAGTTGGAAAGGAGTGCGGAAATGGGAGATGGACATTTCTCACTAAAATAAATTGTTGGTTGATTTAGTGGTTGGTGGATCAGATACACACC
>NW_023340095.1:20345407-20361330 GCF_004916995.1 Morone saxatilis | reverse complement strand
TGACGTCACGTTGTCGCGCGACAGCTCGGCAGCGGCGAGTCTACATGACACTTTAGAAACAAAGACAAATTAGAAAGGAAAAGGTTTGTTACAATTTTGTCGCTTGATTAAATATTTAAGTTAAGACTACATCCAATGTTGCTCAATGATCTGCCAATGGGCCATAAAGATGAACCCCACGTCCCTGCAGCTGGTTTTTATTCTATACTCTTTCTTTAGACACATTCAGTCTAAGTCTAATTTCTTGGATGTGTATCCTCATCCATCACACTGCTATCAGCTTTCACTTTAACAGTGACTTTGGTCTCGCTGCACCGCCCTCCATACAGATGGGGATAACCTCTGAAAACCCACCCTTGGCCTTGTACCTCTAATAAAACCCAAAAAGAAACATCTCAACCCGCCCCCACAACATTTAGACTTTAACTGGGTTGCTCCTGGCCTCGGTCGCTTGGTGAGAAGAAGGAGCTCTGTGTTTGACTTTGGACAAGGATTCCTGTGGAAGTTTAGTGCCTGGGAATCCATCATTGTCACGGCTAAATAGGATCAGGGGTTTTAGCAATAGTTTGTGGGGGACGGGTTAACTAACACTTTCCTATTAGCAGCCACCCTACAAATCCCTTGTGGCATTGTTTCATGGAGGAACATCTGCTATAACAATAGACAATCACTGAGTAAGATTATATTTGGGGTCATTTTAAATGACCACAGTGAAAGATTAGAGCACTCTCTGACTGTTGCAAACAAGTCAATGTAAAACTTTAGAAAACAATCAAGAAAATGTTGAAATGTGAGGATTTTCAGGCTTTTCATTTGAAAGTAACAACAGATCTAGATCTTGCAGCAATGCAGCTATCAGACACAGCAAAACAAGCAAAAAATCAGTGACAGAGAAAACGTCAGCGGAGCACTTAGACACATGAAATATGAATGTGGCAAATGTCCATCTGTATTTAAACAACTGTGACCAACTGAGCGTGTGCTGCTATTGAGAGTGAAGCATTTAGGCTCTCTTTCACAAACGGCCCGAGGGCTTAAACCTTACACCCCTCCCACCTTCATTATCCCTGCCACACTATGATCAGCACCAAATGCCGACTATCCCAGGCCAGCACTCACAAAGCATGCTGGGAAGGACAAAAGCAGACCTTCAGCCGATTGGTTCCACCTTATTAACAGCTTGTAATCTTCTCATGTCTTTGGCCAAGCCTCACAGAGCAGGAGTTAGGGCAGATAGACGAGTGTGTCCTCTGTCCCTGCTTTGATGCAGAGCAGCATTTTCCCTCTGAAAAGTCCTGCTCTGTTATATTTCCATTGTTGCTGCTGCACCTGTTTGCCTACAGGGACACATGGAGAAAATCAGTCACTGGCAACTGTTAATTTCTCATTAGACTCTCTCGGCACATTGTAAACAGAAGACAGTTTGGGGTGTAAGGCCTATAGCAGGTGCACCTCCTTGTTTAACATTCTGGTTAGCAGCTCTGTCAAAAATCTCTGAAAGAAAACTGACCAGAAATACTGTTTATTAATCCAAACACGCTGGGTCTGATTGTGATTATTGACACACACAATAAATGAATTAGCAGTGTTTCTCTCTGATGCAATCTGCAAACATCATGTTATTTTGAAGGACCGGTGTGCAGGATTTAGTGGCATCTAGCAGGGAAGTTGTAGATTGCAACTAACTGAACAAAAATCTGTATTTTTAATATTACATGTTTGCCAATAGGTCATCCTAAATGTTACACACTGGACCTTTAAGGTTTGACTTGGGCTCTTAAATGGTCAAAAGTCTTTCCTGGCCTTTTTTGTCTGTTCATTATTGAGATCTCAGGATTACACATTTTATTAGTCTTGTTTACATACAGATTGTATGTGCACTTTCATATGTATTATGTCCTAAAGAAGGCTGTCATCAGCTGAGTTACAGCCTTGTCACTCCTTTAGGGCCTTTTTTCTGTCAGGTTACAGTTTCTGAGGGGTTATTTTCTGTAGGTTTCATGCCCAATATAAGAGTCTAAGAAGTAAGTCAAATTAGCGGCTAAGCACCACTTTTATAGGCTTGTCATTCAACCTTAGTGAGGTGTCACAAGATGAGAAAATAATGAAGGAGGTTGAAGTGACCATAGCAGCTCATTCCTTTCATCCACCAAGTCCATTATTTTCTATATCAGCACACCATGCTGATATAGTACAAGATATATAAGTACGCTTATCATGACCAGGCACCAAAGAATAAAAAAATGCTTAAATTGCATTTATAAATGAACATGTGGCACAACTCTTGTCCAACAAAGCATGCTTCATTCAACTGTTTTTGTCCATCCTGCATTTATCATGGTGGTTACTCATCATGGTACTTAAAAATCACTTAAAATACTTAAAACAACATTACAATCATCTTTCAGAATACATTTTATAGAATGGAATATATATATGTATATATGTATATATAAATGTGACTACATAGAGAGTAATGGCCAACCATGAACTGCAAGCTAAACAGATAAATGTTTTTTTATAACTTTATTTCATTTGGGAGCTTCTGAGCAACAAGCAAGACAGTCAGTGACCGATAAGGACACAGAAAATAGCTGTGTAATTGTGCCAATTTTGGGACACTTCTTCAGACATTAACAACATAAGACAACAAACACATCGATACGCCATCAAGTGACACACAAAAGAACTCAATCAGACACCTGATGTAAATTGACTCCATTAAGTCAAGATTGTGTCCCAACCAGCAGCAGCCAGTCTGTGGCTTGACTTCATTTGTAAAACTGTCTCTTTATATCCAGTGAGGTGGATTCATAATTATGCCAATTTGTACTCAATTGATGAGCCAACAATGAAACGTCTGTACTGCGCTGGTGGTAAAAACCTAGGATTCAGTGTTTTCTCCACAAAAATCTATTATTTATATATTTATTATTAAAAGAAAAACATAATCCATAATCTGGGGTAAATATTTTGAAATGTGCACTGCAAATCCCCTGTAATTCGACAATTTATTGTTTTTATTTTTGCATTTATTTAGAGTGAATCTGGTGAATTATAACAAGCCCATTTTCATTTTTTCCCATTTTTTAACACAATTAAACGGTGGGCCATTAAAGTTGCAAAACCTTATTACCATAAACCTTATTTACTGGAAACTTGGAAACTTGTCAATGTAAAATGTGGTACAAAATCAGTTTATACTAATCTGCTGCTTTTAAAAACTCCAGGAATTATTCTGTTGACATTAAAAAAAATGAAAAATCTAATCAATACGACTTCAAAATCATAAATAGAAATAAACAAACAAACCAGGAAGAAAAGAAAAAAGCAAATTAAAAAGGCATTTTGTTATGTTTATTTCAGTCGTTTTCAGGAATGGCAAAAAAAAAAAAAAAAAATCATATAATTAATTCATAACCACCTTTTTTTCAGTGGTATCACTTTGGGTGTATTTTTCATCCTGTATTGGAGGATAAATTGACCCAGGAGTTTGGCTGAGGTGTCTTCCTGTCTGTCAGCCACAGGAAATGGCTCCACACAGACGAGGCATTTAGCTCCCAGGTGCAGACCCACCATTGGACGGCCTTGCCCAGATGGATAGTACTCCTTCCACCATAAAGACACTAGTCTTCCCACTGCCCTGAAGCCACCGGTGCTCCTGCCCTGGTCCAGCCTCATCAAAAGGAGCCTGGAAGCTGGGAGGCGGATATGCTGGGCTGCCGCCCCAAATCAAGCTCACTTTTCTTTCCCTTGTAAGTGGTGGATAAAAAAAGTGGGGGAGGTGCACTTTTCTGGTAGACACCAGCTTCTTTCTTTCTCCTCCTTTCTGACTTCTGTATGTGTCGCTCCTTGCAGGTGTCCTTTTTTCTCTCTTGATGCCGAAACCAGATCCCAAAATACAGTCAAAACGATCAGGGCTGGTTTTCTTTCATTACTCAGTTTATTACCTCTCATTGTTCGACAGCCACTAGAAATCAAATTGAGCTCACAGGCACGCACACAAACACACACACGCACACACACACATTCATCCTGGCTGCCTGCACTCTGTTCTCCTGCAGGTGCGAGGCCCATCCGCCTGGCCCTTTTCATGAGGCCCTCCCTTTCCTGTCCGTCTGCAGCCGTCCATTCAGCTTCAATCACAGCACCAGCCGGACGCCACCGGACCACTGGCAGGGAAGGGAAGCGCCTCCGCACACATCTTTCACTTGTTGAACGACAAGAGAAGAGCGTCTGGGGAAAAAAGAAAGGGTCTTCCTCCTCTGAATCTCCTTCTGCTTTCATCGTAAACAACTTGCTTTCTGTTTGTAACGGTGCTGTCCTTCCCCTCTTCCCCCTGCCTTCCTTTTCTCCCGCTCAGATGGGCTTTACAAGGAGGGGGAAGGGGAGGGGGGGAGTGCAAAAAGAGGACGGCCAGGCACACTGTGCTGTGAACGGAGTGATGCTGAGGTCTTTTTGTGGCTCATGAATGGCACATTTGAGGTTTCCAGCCTTGCTCGGTGCCCCAAGCCAGCTTCACCTGTGGTTGGAGTCAATTGGCCTGTTGTCTGCCTGTCTGGAACCATGCCCAGCTCTCTGCCAGCCAATTTGGTTAGCGTAGCTGCTCAGAACTGAGCAACAATAACCTCCACCTCAAAACCATCAATTAACTTCAGGCACACAATGATGTATCCATTCACTGTTTGCCAAAACTGTACTCTGACACGATTAATACCCATGCTATTACTACTAATACCTGCTCTCTGTCACATAACAAAGAACTGATGATTTATTTATTTATTTAATGGCTTCCAAGTTGTTAAATGACTGTGGTGGTGCATTCCATTAAGCTCATGATGTGTTTTTTGTGTGTGCTTTCAATTAACTTCACACAAAGAAAAAGTTAAAGAAATGTTACTCATGTTGTCAGGCACTAACAAGAGTCTACAGTTACACTGGTGGTTCATTCAGGCACAGCGGTGCCTTGAGCTAAATGCTAACATCAACATGCTAACATACTCACAATAACAATGCTAATTTTCTGATGT
The DNA here is from genome assembly GCF_004916995.1 of Morone saxatilis. Taxonomy (NCBI): domain Eukaryota; kingdom Metazoa; phylum Chordata; class Actinopteri; family Moronidae; genus Morone; species Morone saxatilis. The sequence goes on along the minus strand of NW_023340095.1, from coordinate 20,356,300 downwards.
TGAACAGTCACAAGATCATCAAATTCATTAAAAGTCATCCTCTGGGGACCATGAATGTACAACATTGATTGTTATTCAATAGATATTTCAAATTCTAACAAAAGTGGTGGAATTACCACTACCATAAAGAAGTACAATTTTAGAAAAGGACGTCACAGTAAAAGTTATCTTGCAAATAAAAAAACATTTGTCAGAGCAATGGCAATGTCCTTGTTAACCTTTATTCACCATTGTATGCTACCTGTTTTACTGACACTGTCAGACTGTCCTCCTGGTTGCATTTATCTGGATGTTTTATCCAATACAACCTGCAGGGGAAGGATCATTATGTACAAACCAGCAAATATCAGGTAATTTTTAACTTCAGATTATCCACATTTGACCATAGTAAACTGAATTATAAATTCGGTGCTACTTACAAACCAAACAACAGAGAGAAATTAAAAATTCATTTGTATAACAAAACATTTTGGTGAGATCTTCCAAATGTAACTTGGAGTATTTTGACCTCAATGCCAATTGTATAGGATATGATGTGTGTTTGAATTCTGCTTGTTTGTCTCTGTAACCCATATACACTACTGTACAATACTTTCACTTTAATTTAAATTCTCTTTTACAGCAGTGTCCTGGCAAAGATAGCCATGGCATAAAGAACAATATAGAGGTTCCAGTACAGCCTGGAGAAAAAGGATCATCCTCTTCTCTGCTTGAAAAACTGTCTCTTTGTCTCATCATATCAAAAACACCGTAAACGTCAGCTCATGGGAGTTTTTATCTTTAGTTGTGCAAATGTTCAATCTGAGCTTGGTAAGACCAGTTTTAATGCTGATGCTCTTTACACATGGAATAATACAAAATTACAAAATAAAAGATTACTATAGAGTTAGTTGTCAATTCTTAATAGAATGTTTGAATTGTGCTTTTATGTCTAATGCTTTCATGCTCTATAGTCTTACTCCTCAAATAGAGATCCTGATCTCAATAAGATTTTTTTCTTCTAATACCTCGCTTTAAATTGTCACAATTTTCAATGGGATTTTGCTGGTTTTGCCACCTTCTACCAGTTGTTTCTTATTTAACTGTCCAATATGAAAAAGATCAGACGTGCATATGTGTATTTCTAAAGAGCACATCATGTGTCTGGGAGGAGTTGAGCTGAGGTGGGGGTATGTGAGGGGAGCATTTAGCTCACTTTTCCACTGTGTGTGCTGTCATTCTTGTCTCACGCAGCTGTGGAAATGAGATAAAACTGAGCGGCCACTTTAGGAAGCTCTCACTCACTGGTGCAGCCAGAACCCTCTGAAGCCCCAAAGTAAAAGCCTTTGGAGACTTGTCATTGTGCTGGATGGCAGCTGTATTCTGCGTGCAAAGGGGGGATCAACAGGTGGAGGCAATGAAGATTTGATTTTTGCAGTTTGTGGATTTTCTTTTAAAAACAGAAGTGTATTTTTTCCTTGACTATTTTTGGTTTGTCTCTCAAGCTTTACCTTTTGCTAAATACATTTTTAGGAAGACGACGCCGAACTGCAAATCAGAAGACTGGCACACCTCTTAAGAGACTATGAATGTGCTGTCAAACCCAGTGATCAGGGCCCAGGAGCAGTCTCTAGCTCTCTGTGGACCCGGGTCTGTCCAGGATTTACCCCACTGCCCTCCAGGGTTCAACCTGAGCTCTCGCCTAAATCCTCCACCCATGCTTGGCCTCCAGAGTGGCCAAAGATCCACCAAACCTCAGAGGGAGCTGAGCCCTGAGGAACAGCAGGAGCTCAGGAGGAAGATCAATAGCAGGGAGAGGAAGCGGATGCAGGACTTGAACATTGCCATGGATGCCCTCAGGGAGGTCATGGTGCCTTACGCTTCCTCGCCATCTTCTGCTTCCTCCTCTCAGTCTCACCAGCCTGGAGCTCCACCAGGTCGCCGGCTCTCAAAGATCTCCACCCTGGTTCTGGCCAGGAACTACATCCTCCTGCTGGGTTCATCTCTGCAGGAGATGCGGCGGCTGTTGGGGGAGGTAAGCGTGGGCATGGGGGTGAACACAGGACCGGTCCCCCGGCTACTGCTCACTGGGGGGTGGCCCCTCATCTCTGGCCCCAGTCAGCTCCTCCTCACCCAGGAGTCCCTCCTCAACTCAGCAGCATCCTCCTCCTCTTCCTCCACTTCATCGTCCTCTGCTGCTAAATGTCCGCTGTTGTCGCCGGGCCCCATGGAGGCCTCGCTGGCCCCTGTGCAGTGGAGCTCTGCAGGGGCCTCAGGTGGGCCCCTGTGCCCCTGTGGAGTCTGCAGACTGCCCAGATTTAGCCACTCCACACCGGCTCCAAGATTCCCAAAGTGACACCTTAAAGTTGAAGAGGATTTCCCAAGAACGGACTTGATGACTGTTACATGTATGCAACATGGTTTTTATATGAATTGCTATTTAACATTTTTAACATGTTTATAATAATTTACTGCAATTACTCACGATTATTCTTTGATCTTCTTAAACACAATGGATCTATGCTGTAGTTGGTAATGAAGTAAATCTAATAATCTCCTTTATGTTTCAGAAATAAGTTGCATATGTCACAAACAGAGAAAAAACTTTGATGATTCTTGAAGAAAGTGTGAGGTGTAATGGCTGTGTGCGTGGTGCGTTTGATTGCAGTGTTTGATTGTTGTGCTGCTTGTTGTGTGAAAGATACCAAATCAAGGACTCCTATGAATTAAAAATTACAATATTTAAAACCTCTAAAAACCTATTCTCAGTTTCTTACTATGTCCTACTGAACTCATTATTAGCTGCCAAAGTAGTTAATAATGAGACATTTTTGTGTTTGTGTCTGTGCACTTCTCACTGGTTTGAAGTGTGCAGGGTTGTGTCATAAAATGGTGATGTCATGTATTTCCAAGCACTAATTACAATTTAGCAAAAGAGTGACAGTTCTTTGATTGTGTGCTTGTTTCCTGTTTTTTCCCTAACTTTTACTTTAATTGTTGCTTATCTAATATTCAGTATTTTATATTAAAGATTGTGTGTGTGTGTGTGTGTGTGTGTGTAAGGGAGCAGTAGAGAGCATGCAGGTGTGTTAAGACAAATTTCAATTTTATACCAAACGGAGTCTCCTTCTTGCAGCACTGGTGGTGTGAAGTTCAGAGAAGCAGTATTGTCAGGTTACTGGTTTGATGTTTGTACCAGCGATATAATATGAGAGGGGAAAGTAAAAGAGGAGCACTTGTCCATCCTTTTTTTTTACCTCCGCTGAGGGGCCCTTGAGCAAGGCCCTGAACCCCCAACTGCTTTCAGGTGAGTATGATCAGACGGCTCTCAGCAATACATGCCTGGATAACTAAGGGCAAAATAATTTCTTCACTCTGGAAAAGTGACTAAATGAAATACTAAATTAGGATACATACTAAAATGCTTGATTATGAGTGTCATTTGAACTGTTTTTTAAAGGAAATGAAAGAGAAAATGAAAAGAAAATGGTAGAATGGGGTGAAACAGAACCAGAGATTTACCAGAAGACAAAAAAAACCCTATTAAATCTTTAGGAAAACCTTTTGTTTTTTTACTTTATTTTATAGTTTTCATTTCATAGTAAGAAATTGAAACATGGGAGAAGAGTGTCTGTGTTCTTCAAAATACAGCTGTGTGCAACATATGTGTCCTCCTTTCTCTGTTCCACATATGTATGTCATTGTGTAAATAGAAATCAGTTCCATCAACCATTCATTATTGTCATAAGTGCCTTGTTTTTACTTAATTGTGATAGAAAGCATCAAGAGGAATCCCAGAACTACAATTATGATCTTCCCCACCAACCCTGTCTTCCAGAAATTATGTTTATATACTACTAAATTATTTTCCAAATCTCTTTTTTTCTCATGAGAATAATATGAATTGCTTCCTGGATTATGTTCATAGGCAACTTCTTCTCGGACTTGCCAGTCAAAATTTTATCATTAAATTAATAAAATCCTAATCCTGATAGCATTAAATTCCCCCTTAAAGGCATTTTCTTTGCAGATTAGAAAAATGATTGCCAATTGCCAGTTTTTTACACTATTTGCCATCATTTTCAAGGTCAGTACTGCATTGCCTGCTTTCCCACAATACCTTGAGAAGTGATTCACTTATAGAAAATGAATGGAGGCAAACTTCTCCTCGTGCTGCACCACGTCAATTGGGTCTTCACTGCTGCTGCTGACAAGATGCTGAGCTGAAAAGCTCCTTCCACCCTCCACGCCACCCGAAAATAGTGAAACAGTCCTCATCTCTCCCCCTATTCATAGCCCCAACAAGCAAAAGATCAAAACCCACCCGTGTAATTACTGCTCCGCAGAAAGGAGGCCTTTTGATTATTAGCCCCCTCTCTCTCCTCCATCTTCAAATTCTTGATGTTTTTCCTTGTTAAGGAGCCGGGATTGGTGATTTGGTGCTACTCATTACACTCACTCCACAATATGTTCAAACGCCCAGAAAATGTGTCTCGCTGAATGGGGTTCACTCCTGCAAACTTGCCACCCCTCTGGAAGAAAGCAGGCAGCCTCATTCTGAGTGAGAATAAGAGGCGCTAGTAGAAGGGAGGATATTCTCAGCCACAACCTGGCCCTTAGAACGGCCTGCATGAATAATAATAATGAAAATAATCATAATCATAATGCTGATAAAATACTCAAAATAATTGCTACCCTGGAATAAGAGGATTATGGAGGGTAGATATGTGAATAGTGGCGAGTGAAAGGACGGGAATCTATTAGGAACAGGGAGGACAAAAGAGGAGCTGGATGCCATTAAGTGAGATTAAGCTAAATAAGGCTTGATTTTCTTACAAGGAAAAAGGAGGAAGGAGAAGAGGGTGAGAGTGAAGGAGGAGAGGAGGGGGAGAGAGGGAGGGCCTGATTCATAGATCAAAGTAAGATGGCCAAACTTCACGTCTTTCATTTACATATAGCTGCTTTATCTCTGGAGGGATTAGCTACCTTGCTATTTTCTCCGGGTTGCTCTCTATTCTGCCACCTTTTTCCTACCGTCCATTTCCTCCTGCTCTCAGGATGGTTCAGCCCTTCTTCTTTTTCTTTTTTTTTTTTTAAAGTTTTGCTCCTTAATTTCTCCCCCCTCTCATTCTCTGCTCATTCTCTCTGTTTCTCCAAGAGGCTCTCACTTTCTCGTGTTTGGTGGTTTCATTGTTGCAGAGACGCAGGGGTCTGGTCAGTCTTTGTGTTAGCACTTTAACTCATCTCCATTTCATCACTGTTGTTCAATGGAGCGAGGAGAGCTTGTAAGACAATACACACACACACACACACACACACACACACACCGTTCCCTGTGGACAACGACCAGAAAAGCAGACTAAGCACTGAATGCTTCTTCGTTAAAGGCATAGCACATCCAAAATGTGCCATTGTTTTCTAGGAATGTTACTTTCCCCTCTGTTTAACCAGATAAAAAATGTCTGAGTGAGATTGAAATCTGCTTAGAGTCCTGGCCAACAGGGCAGCATAAGAACATTAATGTGATTAATCGATTAGTTGTTTGCTCCATAAAACGTCAGAAAGGCGATCAGTGTCACCCAAAGCCCAAATTGATGTCCTCAGATGTCTTGTTTTGTACACAACTCAAAGACATTCTGTTTAATGAGTAAAGACACTCGAAAATATTCAGAGAAAATAGTGTCCGATTAATTTGATAGTTGTCAACTAATTGATTAATCATTGCACTTCTAAAGAAAAGTTTCAAATGGGACACAAGAGAGTATAAATAATACCCAGATAAGATTCACCAAAACTATGTAAAGTAATAAAAAGTAAATCATGATGACAAAGTCCCCTAACCTAAATGATTTCATGTGTGTAACCAAAACCAAGATGTTTTTCTAAAATCATGTTTGTGCCTGAACCTAACCAAAATGAACCATAGCAATGTGACATCATAAAACAGATTTTTTTTTCCCAATCAGTAATTAGTGTTGATTTTGGAAGGCACTGACAAACAATGTCGTCCAGCTGATAGACGCACCAGATCATTAAAGCACTTTTACATGTAATTCTTGGGGCCAAAAGTTGTATTTTGTTGGATAGTTTATTATTATTACTTATTGTACATATTATATTCATGTTGAATATTAAAATTGACCTTTTAATTAATCATAAGTAAAACCTATGTCTAACCATAACCATGTATTTTAGTTGCATGACAACTGTATTGTTGTATACTGTAGAAAAAAAGGTTTAAATGTTCTCATTTGCAATTTTTGTTTATAATGTGGCTTTGTTGAATACTTGATTCTGATTGATGAATAACAGAATTCTACGCTCTGTTATTTTTGAATAGTAGGCCACCGCTATGAACAACAGACCTTTCCTGCATCACCCTGTCAGGGTTTATTTTGCAATAATGACCCGCTTGCTGTACATTACTCCTTACTGTACATATACTTTTTTACTCACAAAGTCTGAAACAGTTAAAGAATTTATGCGTTGCAGGAGTATTTTCTTGTCAGATATAATTCCTTGCATGTGCAGATTTCATACCATTCAGTAAAGCATTAGCTATACAGAACCAGCAGGAGTGGAGCTTTGCCCTAACAGTGGATGAATTTACATTCACATACACATTTGACTTTTAAAATGCACTGCTGATATCTTTATGTATGCATTTGGATTTCGGCTAAAGCATGTTGTGTATCCCAACAGTCACTTTACTCTCCAACATGTGTCTCTAATGTGGATCACATACACATCATCCTCCACTGTTCCCTCTCCTACAGCCTCTCATCTCAGAGTGTTGTTTGCCTCCAGCCTTTGTCGCGCTGTTTCATAGCACTTAACCAGTCAACGTGGGGAGTCCTTGGCTTAGGAAGTCCTGAGCCATAAATTTCATCTCCACAATGAGCAGAGCACAGGGGCTGGTCAGGACCCCCATTTACTTTCTAACCCAGCTTTTATTCATTCCCTCCCTAAATAACATCAGGCCCTCCTGTGCTGTCCCACCCTGAAATTCCCGATCCCCTCTGTCACCCCTTCTTTCTCAGACCGAGCCGATACAACAGGGTTACTGCTGAGCCCGCCGGCCCGCTCATTAAGCATCGTGTTCTCTCCCACCCATTCCAGCCCTCTGTCCTATTCACACCGCCGTCCTCATTACAACTTTACAGGCCGCCATCAACCGTCACCTCATTACCCCTATCAACCGGCTAAAAGACCGGCTGTGATGGTGTGTGGTCACAGGAGACGTATTGTCTTTACACAGTCCAGAAATTATCTCAGAGGCTTGGCAAATTATTTTGTTTAGGGGTGATATAAGGCTGATTTTAAGTTGAATCAGTTGAATGTTTTGTTTTTACTTCAAAACTTGCTGTATATTTCTTTTAATATGTATGTTGTTTGGCTTAATTGCTCAAAACATCATTGAATTATTTCTGACTGGGGTTCGTTCAAATTGACTGGAACAGGAGACTATGGCAATGGCTACACACTCAGATGCTGTGGCTGGTAGGCTAGCTCCTTCAAACTTTTATTGGAAAAGGAAAAGGTGATAGGGTTTGCATTAAAGAACAACAAGACAATCCACGCAGCCGGATCAGTGGGACCAGCCCACTACGGCGGAGCTTTCACACCAGGAGGAGAGAGAAAAGAGCCGGGGTAGGAGCCATTGCGGCCCAGCTCCTGGCTAATGTCCGGTCTGGACGAGTGTTCCGAACCGAAAGAGTGCAGAACAAGAGGAGGTCGGCTCTGTGTTTACATCGATGAAGCTTGGTGCTCATATGCATTCAAAGTGGATGGATGGTCTTTCTTTTCATGTGAAGATCAAACCATATCATTGATGCACACAGAATTATTTCCTGGGTGTATACATGTATGTAGATGTGTATTCATATGTATTATTTATTTTATATGTCATTCTATACATTTATGCATGTAGCATGAAGGGACTGCAAACTTTCATTTCATTATACAACCACGTGTTGTATAAAGTGGCCCAAGTCTTCTTTGGGGCCCTAGTAACTCACAAATAGCAGGGGGGTTTCAGGGTGGGACAGTACAGGAGGGCCCAGGGCTTTAACCATCCCACATGCATACATTTGGCATTATAACTCCAAAATGTGTCACTTTCCTTTTCATCCTTTCAGAATTTGTTACAGCACTCTCAAATACCTTTTAATTTCTCACTAATACCTGAGACATTACTGAGCACTGCAACAATATCAGGGTGTGTAGCTTTAAGTAGATAAAATTATGGCACAAGTGTATTTTGAGGGCCTTGGTGCTGAGGTCCCTTTAGGCCACCACTGTCTCCCTTAAGTCACCATTAAACACCATGTCTGCTGTTGTTTTTCTCAGATGTATACATTATTATTGCTCAATAATAATGCAGGTTGATGTAAGAAGTCTGCCCTGCATCACCACTGAGGATATTTTTTTCTGATTATACACTTAGCTGTTCAGGGAACCAGAGCCTTTCCCAGATAGAGGGCAGGGTACGAACTACATCAGATTATCAATCCTTTAGTGAAATGTAGACAGTCTTAACTGAACTTCCATATTCTAACACCAAACATTAAATCAGAGATCCAAATCAAAAGTAGGATGTAAGAGAAGGATGTAATTCAGCTGCCATATCAGAATTTTGTTCAAAAACTTCAGGTTTTGTGTCAAACTGCAGCAGGTCATTCGAATACCAAGGACCATAATAAAATAGACCTTTTTTTTAGATTCAGTTCTCACAGGTGGCACCTTTATCTATCTAAGATTATGTAGTATGTACAAATACGAACTAAGAGCATATAAACATTGTTAGTCAGCCCAGAATGACCTCATACATTAATATATACAAGAACTGTATCCTACACATCAGTGAATGGAACTGAATGATAAGTGAAGAAATATAAAAAATATAAAAGTCTAGAGTAGTCTTTGTAAAATGGACAGAAAAGTCATAGTTTGAACATAAACTAAAAGGAGTGAAAACGCAAGTATGGCCCTTTTAAATGTGTGTGAGTGTGTGTCGCTGTCGCTGTGGTAATGAACCCCTGGCCCTCAGTTTGCCCTCTGAACCCTCGGTGGCCTTGGAAGCAGGAATTCCAGTTAACACATCACAGATCAGTTTTCTTTTCTTCTTGTTTTGTGTTTTTGACGCTTCTCGCCAAACGGCGGCTGGGTGTCGACGAGACCTGACAGGCACCAGCCCTCTCCCACCTCTGTTTTCCTGTCTTCTTTCTTCCCTTCCTTTCTCTCGCTCCTCTGTTTGGGCTCCTCTTTCTTGCCTCCTTTTCTGCTTAATTGAGTTGTTTGGCAGGCAGGCTTGTCAGACAGCGCCGTCTATGTGGGGAGTCTGAGGGGCAGGGGGGCACCCGCCATTGTGCTCCCAGAGACGGGTTAGTTTTTCACCATTACTACTGCATGAGTGAACATGGCCCAGATTAGGACGGGGGGAGCTCAAGTAAAATTTAGGAAATATTATGAGCGTCTTTTTTCTAATATTTGAAGAAAATATGCCTGTGTTTAGTCTTGCAAATTTTGTAGTTGCTCATAAAAAGTTGCCTTCTCAACCCGGAAAACACATCATTCATTCCGTTTGTAACCATAACTTACAAATAACACGACACAGTATATACATCACATTTTCCCCAATGTCATGCTGAGTACAAAGCATTCTAAAAAACATTAAAATTACAATTTGAATTTGAATTAAAATGCATTTTATTTGACATTTTGAAATATAATACAGCTGCATCCATTATTGAGATTTGGACTGTTAAGAGATAAGAGAGTCTACTCAGTTTTAAGTGCTCAGCAAACCCATAAATATCTTCTGCCTATACGAGAGCGTAGAGTGGTCTGAAGAAGGCAAACACTGACTGTGTGTGGAGTCATCAATCATCAGGACAGAGAGCGGGAGAGAGATGCAAAGGAGGATTCTCATTTCACTTTTTTTTTTACATTGATGAGCATGTTAGTGATGTGAGCTTAGTGCTACAGTGACCCACTGAGGATTTAAAATAATAAGAATCTGGTGTGGTCAACCAGCAGATTTAGGATTTTATTGTCCCGCAGCATATACTAAGTGACTCATCCTAGGGAGTTGTTGCAGCTATAACTTCCTTTACCCATGATACAACTTTGTACGTTGTACGTTGCATATTGTAACTTGTCTTCATACTGTGTGATTTATTGTTCCAGGCATTTGCGTCACCCAATTTCTATATGAAAATAGTCGACTTCTGGAAGAGAACCAGGTAGTTTGGATCCAGGACAGGCCTATAATGCCTAGCCCGATTTATTCAGATCAATTATGGTTTGATTTTGCTGTGAGCGCTATGGGTAGAAAACAGAATGTCTCTTTCATTAAGTTTATTTAGCTGTATTATAATCAACTCAGGCCTAATAAAACACAGTGTTATTGGTAGCATTTAATAAAGGTATAAACCTAATTTTGTATTATAGTAGAATTCTTGGTGTCTCATTGATAAAATGAATAAATATTTCATTATTTGCCATTCATCTTCCTGCAAAGACTGCAAGTTCTAATATCTGAAAAGTAACAACGCAGGCCAAAGTAACAATATTGCTTCTATTGTTTTAATTGTGTTATTATTCTTTAATTTTCTTGTTGTGTGTTTTTTGTGTTTGTATTTTGTGACTGTAGAAGCACGCTCTTCTCTTCCCTCAGGGTCGATGAACCTGTCCATCTGCTCCCACACACACCAAAACCGACAGCCAAGGGCAAAGGGGAGACTCTTTGTTTGTGTGTGTGTGTGTGTTATAAAATAAATATGAGGTTTTTGAAGGGTTGGGTGTGTAGTCAGTTTACATGGTACAAGGTCTGGACCAGAGCCACTAGACTTCAGCTCCCTCCCTGAGGCTGCCCCACCCCTCCTTACCTTTAAATCACACACACACACACAC
>NW_023340095.1:20340942-20345307 GCF_004916995.1 Morone saxatilis | reverse complement strand
TGTGTGTGTGTGTGTGCAGGAGTTGCTGGGGGCCACAGCTCACTCCTCCGCTCCTCCAGCCTGCTGGAATGCCAAAACCAGCCGGCAGGGTCAGTGAAGGAGTCAAAACACTTCAGAGGAACGAGGAAAGGCCAAGCAGCGTCGTGCATTTTTATCACACAGGTACAAGATTTTGACCCATTGAACAATAAACTGAAATGACTTTACTTTGAAGCCTGGAAAAAGCTCTGCCGTAAGTTAAAAGGTGGAGAACGTGTGTTGGCTGTGCTGCCTTAGAGGTCAACAATGAGGGAAAAACTCTCCTGGATGCACTTGAACACTGATAAACAGTGCGTTTATCTTATAAGTGGAGTTCAACAGAATGATATTCAACAGTTATACAATGAGAGTGTATTTCTAATCAGCACTGTTTCCAGTCAACCATAATACAGGCTCAGCTTACAACTTGTAAGGTAGTATATTATTGAACAGCTTCAACAGTGTATTTCATTACATTCATTTTACTGACCAAATAAGATCTTAATCTTTTAAGATCTTAAAAGAAAAGCTATCATATTAGCTGTATCGTACCATTTTGTTTAACCCTGCTCTGCTGAATGAGAAACAAGACTAATAGAACTTTCCCCTTTGGATGCATTTTTCTCATAAACAAAGCCAACTGCATGACATGAAATCCTTTTTTAATGAGGATGCCCAAATGACTTTTGCTGTGCTTTTTTTCTGGTGTGACTAGCTACATGTCCTACTCATTTTAATATATATTTATTATATATTTGTTCTGGTGATGACAGGCTCTGTTTTTCAGGTTAAAGTTAAGGAGACACCTGTACAGTAGCACACATCATGAAGAGTTTTGGAAACTTTAAAACTTGACTACATTAAACTTTGAAACTAGAAATCATTCAGAAAACAGAGGTAGTTGTTTTTTTGGGCTATTAATACAAGCATTATATTTTTTACTAATATACCGAACGTGAGTCAAAAATAAAGAACTCAGAGTAAAGGCGGGAACTAATGGGCACTGAGGATTGCAGTGTCTGTCTGCCTATACGAATGTGTGTGTGTTGGGCAGTGTACCCACCATCCTGAGTCCTCTGTTGGGAAGGGCATGGTCCATTCCTCCTGTGTGCAGGTGTCATGGCTGGACCTCTTCATTTGCATACATTTGCATGCTGTCAAACGGAGCTGCTGCTGACAGCTTCCAGAGCCGACTGTCTTCCTGGACCCCGGCCCAATCCTGTCGGCATGGTTACACGGCACAGTAAAGCTTGGCGCGGCAGGCTCGTGGCCAGGCCGACCAGCCACAGTGAAGGCTTCAGGGAGACGTCTTTCAGCAGACAGACGTCAACTCACACCAATGACCTCCAAATGTCACTGAGTGAGGGGAGGAAAATAGGACTGCATGTACGTTAGTATACAGCAATGCAGAGACACTACCAAATAGTACCAGAATCTAAACTAGCTACTAAAAGTCCTTTTTGCGCTTTGCTGGTCCACCACATCTGATGAACATCAAGAAATAGGTAAATTATGCCAGTTACAGGAAGCAGCATCCTTATTTAGATGAGACAACAACACAATCATCACATAGTTTTCTGTCGTCAACTTTGACATTCGAATGAAAAGGAAAATTGCAGAGATGGAAAGGGAGACTGCTGTCTGCACCACCCTGTGTTCTTGAAATTATGTTTATATCATACATTACTGTTTTCCCAGTTATGTTGGATGACAAACAAATGTTGTATGGAGGTGGTTTGGGAGTGGTTGGAGGGGTGTTCAAAGCATAGGACCTTTACACTAGAGACTGGGGTTTATATCTTGAATTCTGTCTGCAGTTAAATTTAGGCACCAAAGGCACTTTGGTTAAGGTTAGTAACAGATTGTGGTTTTGGTAATATGTTCATAAACACTTTGTGTCTCGTGCGTCACTGTGGGCTTTTCCTATATTGTACCACGACTATGATCTTTAATCAAGTGCTGTGAGTGCCTAAACATAACTATAAGAACATTTAATAATTTTGTAGTTTGCTACAAGCAGCTATTGTTCGTATATGATAGTATCAAGATTCTGTGACCTGACAGATATGTTTATTAATATCAACATAATTCATTATGTTAATAGAAAATGTAATCAGGGCGGCTTTAACTTCCTCCAAAACATAGTGGCTGTATTGCAAGAATGTGATTCATAGGAGATTAAGATTGAATTGATGCACATTTATTCACACTGTAAGTGACGTATTGAAGGTTGCTTTAGACAAATAATCAAATAAATGTAACGTGATGAAATGAAAGCTGTACATCAAACTCCACCCCAGTGGTTCCTGGGGGGTGGGAGCTACAGCTTACAAACGTAATGTAGGTAAAGATCTAGAGTTCAAAATGTCCTGGGGTTCTTATTAAGTTCCTGTAGTGGAAAGGGCTATGTCATTGTCCAAGAAGTAATTCATTGGGGTTAACAATCTGGGATTTGAACTTCAGTATTTGGGGCTTTAGTTCCTTCTGCAGGAACACATTAACATGTGGACCAAGCCTTCATCAGAATGGCATGATAACAGACTGTATGGCCAGAGAAAATACTGCGTCAAAATGTATATCTAACCAAGATTTGAATTCTAAATAAGCTGGAGGAGTCACTGGAGGAAATGCCATTCTATGCCTCTACCTTATCTGTTAGTCTCTGATGTGTTGTGTGCAACTCTGCATGCATTATATCATACCTTGTATCTTTCTCTTGTAACTCTGATCAATGTTTTCTGCTGAAAAAAAGCAAAAACCATCTTTGTTAAGACATCCACTGGCAGAAGAGCAGCAGAATTTGGTCTTTCTTTTTAGGAATTTCCTTAATCAAAGCTTTTTCTCCTGTGTACACCCACTTCCTCCAACCTTAAAAAAAAAAAAGAAAAAACTGAAGGTGAGTCCACTGTCCAAAAAATAAACTGCCCTTTAGCCCCCTCCTCTTGCTTCCTTCTGTCTCCATCCATTTTGGCAATTGTGGATCTCTGGACATTAGGTGCCAAGAGACACAGAAGCCAAAGAGTCAAAACGGGCTCTCTCTTCATTTCCTCCCGCCCTCTCATCTCTGCCTCCTCGGCGGGTGTTTGTCATCCCCCGCTGAGCCAAACAGACGTGTGTTTACCAGTTTACTGTAGCTGGCCAGGGAGGCTTGTCGGTGTGCAGGCCAGCGCTTTGTCTCTCACACTGTGAAACACAACAGCAGTTAGACTTCTCCCTGACAGCATGCTAATCGTCTGATTTAACTCTCCCATGTTTAATCATGAGGAGAAATGAAGGGAGAGAGAGAAAGAGAGATTATGATAATTGGTTCAAAGTTCTTTTGTGTTGGATCCCATCTGTACACTTTTAGACTGAGGTGTCACTTTCAACATGTCTGTTTCTTTTTAGTGCAAACAAACATACAGATGACTGTAGCTTGATATATTTGGTTCTGGAAAATAATGGAATGGAATGTTTTTCACACTCATATTTCACTTTGAACCTCTGAATGATGTGTCCCTCTGTGTGAACCCTCCATAAGGATTAGGTTTATGTAAATCGGTCAAGAAGTAAACTAAGTATTGTGATCGAGGTATTACCTGCAGATAAATTAGAAGTACACATACTGTTTTAATAATTCACATTTAAAAGTCACATTTATGTAGCTCATCAAGAGGAAGATGATGATTGGACCAGAGGTAACAAGAGGTGGTAGACTGGTAGGAGATCAAAGAGATTGGGAGATACTAGTCACCGTTGAGTTTTGGGTGGTATTAAAGGTCATAAGAAGTATATTGGTTAGTGGCGATATGGTATGGGTTCAATAATGACCAGTGGCGTTTTGAACATACAGTAGTTTGTTAAGGGGTTTTGGTAGTGTTGCCATAGAACATTTTGTTGCTGTAATCAAGCCTGGGTGTTCTGAAAGCATGGATGCAACAGTAAATGGTGATCTGTGGAAGAAAATATTGGGTGGGGCTTGTTGTTAACTCCAAGTTTGCAGTCTTGGAGAGAGGGTGTAATGCTGAGCCAGTTTTGCATCTTTTCTGTCAGGCAGGTGGTAAGGGTATAGCAGGTGGCAGCAGAGAGGGTCTATGTGGAGCGGTAGAGCACGGCATCATCAGCATAGAGGTGGAACACAAAGGCTGTGGCAACTGAGGATATGACAATTAGGGATGTAATGATACAGTCATGTCTCATGTTAGTCTTAACTGTTTTTTTTTTTGTTGTAGAAGAGTGGAAATGCTCATTCGAGATGTCTTCTGGTATTATAATTATTGTTACATTTTGTCTTTATTGGATAGTTAACAGCTAAAAACAAAAGGAAACAAAGGGAGAGAGTAAGGTGGACTACTTGCCAAGGATACT